>NC_134363.1:4143778-4326278 GCF_048569485.1 Anomaloglossus baeobatrachus
TTGTAGTCCCTCCGGTCCAGTCAGGTAGCATTCCAGATTGTAGTCCGTCTGGTCCCGTCAGGTAGCATTCTAGATTGTAGTCCATCCGGTCCAGTCAGGTAGCATTCTAGATTGTAGTCCGTCCGGTCCAGTCAGGTAGAATTCTAGATTGTAGTCCGTCCGGTCCCGTCAGGTAGCATTCTAGATTGTAGTCCGTCCAGTCCCATCAGGTAGCATTCTAGATTGTAGTCCGTCAGGTAGCATTCTAGATTGTAGTCCATCCGGTCCCGTCAGGTAGCATTCTAGATTGTAGTCCGTCCGGTCCCGTCAGGTAGCATTCTAGATTGTAGTCCCTCTGGTCCCGTCAGGTAGCATTCTAGATTGTAGTCCGTCCGGTCCCGTCAGGTAGCACAGGTAGCATTCTAGATTGTAGTCCGTCCGGTCCCGTCAGGTAGCATTCTAGATTGTAGTCCGTCCGGTCCCGTCAGGTAGCATTCTAGATTGTAGTCCGTCCGGTCCCGTCAGGTAGCATTCTAGATTGTAGTCCGTCCGGTCCCGTCAGGTAGCATTCTAGATTGTAGTCCGTCTGGTCCCGTCAGGTAGCATTCTAGATTGTAGTCCGTCCGGTCCAGTCAGGTAGCATTCTAGATTGTAGTCCGTCCGGTCCAGTCAGGTAGCATTCTAGATTGTAGTCCGTCCGGTCCAGTCAGGTAGCATTCTAGATTGTAGTCCGTCCGGTCCAGTCAGGTAGAATTCTAGATTGTAGTCCGTCTGGTCCCATCAGGTAGCATTCTAGATTGTAGTCCATCCGGTCCCATCAGGTAGCATTCTAGATTGTAGTCCGTCAGGTAGCATTCTAGATTGTAGTCCATCCGGTCCCGTCAGGTAGCATTCTAGATTGTAGTCCGTCCGGTCCCGTCAGGTAGCATTCTAGATTGTAGTCCATCCGGTCCCGTCAGGTAGCATTCTAGATTGTAGTCCATCCGGTCCAGTCAGGTAGCATTCTAGATTGTAGTCCGTCAGGTAGCATTCTAGATTGTAGTCCATCCGGTCCCGTCAGGTAGCATTCTAGATTGTAGTCCGTCCGGTCCCGTCAGGTAGCATTCTAAATTGTAGTCCGTCCGGTCCCGTCAGGTAGCATTCTAGATTGTAGTCCCTCTGGTCCCGTCAGGTAGCATTCTAGATTGTAGTCCGTCCGGTCCCGTCAGGTAGCACAGGTAGCATTCTAGATTGTAGTCCGTCCGGTCCCGTCAGGTAGCATTCTAGATTGTAGTCCGTCCGGTCCCGTCAGGTAGCATTCTAGATTGTAGTCCGTCCGGTCCCGTCAGGTAGCATTCTAGATTGTAGTCCGTCCGGTCCCGTCAGGTAGCATTCTAGATTGTAGTCCGTCTGGTCCCGTCAGGTAGCATTCTAGATTGTAGTCCGTCCGGTCCAGTCAGGTAGCATTCTAGATTGTAGTCCGTCCGGTCCAGTCAGGTAGAATTCTAGATTGTAGTCCGTCTGGTCCCATCAGGTAGCATTCTAGATTGTAGTCCATCCGGTCCCATCAGGTAGCATTCTAGATTGTAGTCCGTCAGGTAGCATTCTAGATTGTAGTCATCCGGTCCCGTCAGGTAGCATTCTAGATTGTAGTCCGTCCGGTCCCGTCAGGTAGCATTCTAGATTGTAGTCCATCCGGTCCCGTCAGGTAGCATTCTAGATTGTAGTCCATCCGGTCCAGTCAGGTAGCATTCTAGATTGTAGTCCGTCCGGTCCAGTCAGGTAGCATTCTAGATTGTAGTCCGTCCGGTCCAGTCAGGTAGCATTCTAGATTGTAGTCCGTCCGGTCCCGTCAGGTAGCATTCTAGATTGTAGTCCGTCCGGTCCCGTCAGGTAGCATTCTAGATTGTAGTCCGTCCGGTCCCGTCAGGTAGCATTCTAGATTGTAGTCCGTCTGGTCCCGTCAGGTAGCATTCTAGATTGTAGTCCGTCCGGTCCAGTCAGGTAGCATTCTAGATTGTAGTCCGTCCGGTCCCGTCAGGTAGCATTCTAGATTGTAGTCCGTCCAGTCCCATCAGGTAGCATTCTAGATTGTAGTCCGTCAGGTAGCATTCTAGATTGTAGTCCGTCCGGTCCCGTCAGGTAGCATTCTAGATTGTAGTCCGTCCAGTCCCATCAGGTAGCATTCTAGATTGTAGTCCGTCAGGTAGCATTCTAGATTGTAGTCCATCCGGTCCCGTCAGGTAGCATTGTAGATTGTAGTCCGTCCCGTCAGGTAGCATTCTAGATTGTAGTCCCTCTGGTCCAGTCAGGTAGCATTCTAGATTGTAGTCCGTCCGGTCCCATCAGGTAGCATTCTAGATTGTAGTCCGTCCGGTCCCGTCAGGTAGCATTCTAGATTGTAGTTCCTCTGGTCCCGTCAGGTAGCATTCTAGATTGTAGTCCGTCCGGTCCCGTCAGGTAGCATTCTAGATTGTAGTCCGTCCCGTCAGGTAGCATTCTAGATTGTAGTCCGTCCGGTCCCGTCAGGTAGCATTCTAGATTGTAGTCCGTCCGGTCCCGTCAGGTAGCATTCTAGATTGTAGTCCATCCGGTCCCGTCAGGTAGCATTCTAGACTGTAGTCCGTCCGGTCCCGTCAGGTTCTGTTCTAGAAGAGAGTAAAGTCTGGCTCGGTCACCTGAAAGTGGGTGCTCTCGAGTAAAAATAACGTTGTCGCCAGACTAACTCCGGCACACCAAATAAAAACGTGGAGGTAGAAAAATACTGGAGCGTTGCTTTCTTTGGTGATGCTTTAATGTGGAAATGTTACAAAATACAAATACAGTCCATAATACAATCCGACGTTTCGGCCTACAATTCGGCCTTCATCAAGGGTTTATCTCTAGACATAAAGTGAATGTAGGGATTCACATGAAGAGTGGGATGTGATAACGACTGTGTAACCCTGTGCACAGACAGGATCCCGGGCTGAGATAAATCAGCGCAGGGTCACAAGGTTATGTGTGGACCTCAGGAGACATTAACGTGGCGGTGTTTACAGCAGTCAATGTATGAAGACGTAGGATAACCTCGCTGTATGATTCATTATTCTCAGCCCGGGATCCTGTCTGTGCACAGGGTTACACAGTCCTCATCACATCCCACTCTTCATGTGAATACCTACATTCACTTTATGTCTAGAGATAAGAAACCCTTGATGAAGGCCAAATTGTAGGCCGAAACGTCGGATTGTATTATGGACTGTATTTGTATTTTGTAACATTTCCACATTAAAGCATCACCAAAGAAAGCAACTCTCCAGTTTTTTTTTACCTCCACGTTTACATTTGGTGTGCCAGAGTGAGGGTCTGTTCTAGATCTGACCCTCCGGATCCCGTCAGGTTCTGTTCTAGATCTGACACCCCCCCCCGATCCAGTCAGGTGCTGTTCTAGATCTGACCCGCCTGGTCCCGTCAGGTGCTGCTCTAGATCTGACCCGCCTGGTCCCGTCAAGTGCTGCTCTAGATCTGACCCTCCTGGTCCAGTCAGGTGCTGCTCTAGATCTGACCCTCCTGGTCCAGTCAGGTGCTGCTCTAGATCTGACCCTCCTGGTCCCGTCAGGTTCTGCTCTAGATCTGACCCTCCTGGTCCCGTCAGGTTCTGCTCTAGATCTGACCCTCCTGGTCCCGTCAGGTTCTGCTCTAGATCTGACCCTCCTGGTCACGTCAGGTGCTGCTCTAGATCTGACCCTCCTGGTCCAGTCAGGTTCTGCTCTAGATCTGACCCTCCTGGTCCCGTCAGGTTCTGCTCTAGATCTGACCCTCCTGGTCCCGTCAGGTTCTGCTCTAGATCTGACCCTCCTGGTCACGTCAGGTTCTGCTCTAGATCTGACCCTCCTGGTCCCGTCAGGTTCTGCTCTAGATCTGACCCTCCTGGTCCCGTCAGGTTCTGCTCTAGATCTGACCCTCCTGGTCCCGTCAGGTTCTGCTCTAGATCTGACCCTCCTGGTCACGTCAGGTGCTGCTCTAGATCTGACCCGCCTGGTCCCGTCAGGTGCTGCTCTAGATCTGACCCGCCTGGTCACGTCAGGTTCTGGTGTTCTTACAATCTATATACTTGGTATTGTTACACACTGTTGTTATTGGAGGCTTAGATACATGGGCTGGAGAGGACTGTATACAGAGCGGCGCTGATGGGCCCGGTACCCTTGCATATCAGGCACAGTTTAAGAAGTATCGTCTGACGTCAGGAGGAGACATTAACTATGGCTCAAGAGAAGGAAAATACAGAATATACAGTACTGACCAAAAGTTTGGACACACTTTCTCTTTCAAAGAGTTTCCTTTATTTTCATGACTCTGAAAATTGTAGATTCACATTGAAAGCATCAAAACTATGAATTGTCACATGTGGAATGAAATACTTAACAAACAAGTGTGACACAACTGACAATATGTCTTATATTCTAGGTTCTTCAGTAGCCACCTTTTGCTGTGATTACTGCTTTGCACACTCTTGGCATTCTCTGGATGAGCTTCTAGACGTAGTCACCGGAAATGGTTTTCCAACAGTCTTGAAGGAGTTCCCAGAGATGCTTAGCACTTGTTGGCCCTTTTGCCTTCACTCTGCGGTCCAGCTCACCCCAAACCATCTCGATTGGGTTCAGGTCTGGTGACTGTGGAGACCAGGTCATCTGGCGTAGCACCCCATCACTCTCCTTCTTAGTTACATAGCCCTTACACAGCCTGGAGGTGTGTTTGGGGTCATTGTCCTGTTGAAAAATAAATGATGGTCCAACTAAACGCAAACCGGATGTAACAGCACACTGCTGCAAGATGCTGTGGTAGCCATGCTGGTTCAGTATGCCTTCAATTTTGAATAAATCCCTAACAGTGTCACCAGCAAAGCACCCCCACACCATCACACCTCCTCCTCCATGCTTCACGGTGCGAACCAGCCACGTAGAGTCCATCCGTTCACCTTTTCTACAAAGACACGGTGGTTGGATCCAAAGATCCCAAATTTGGACTCATCAGACCAAAGCACAGATTTCCACTGGTCTAATGTCCATTCCTTGTGTTCTCTTCTGCTTGTTGCCTGTCCTTAGCAGTGGTTTCCTAGCAGCTATTTTACCATGAAGGCTGCTGCACAAAGCCTCCTCTTAATAGTTGTTCTAGAGATGAGAAGGTGTGTCCAAACTTTTGGTCTGTACTGTATAATATATATTTATATATGTATTTTATATATACACTCCCCTGTACTGATGGGAATTACAGCATTTTAGTATGGAGGTAGAAACAGTCACTGACTGACACAGAAACAGCTGTGTAAGAGGCATAAAATAAGGTGAGGAATAGACAAACTCTGCTATAAAGGTGAGGCTGTGGAGGATAGATCAGGTGATCCACCAAGGCGAGACTGAGCACCGCAAGAAGACAAGGCAGTTATACTGCATCAGCCAGGAGTCTCCCAGGAAAAGATGTCATCGCAGACTGGACGGCTCCACAAGAAGATGCCCCAAGACCTGGACAACAACGAGGACGCACCGGTCACAAAAACAGCAGAAAAAACAGAACGACCTCAAAATCAGAAGATGCCAAGCAGTGTCATCAGCTCAGAGCCGACGGCGACTTCTCCATCACATGAGGACAGCAGGGAGGCGTCTCATCAGCTTAGAGTAGACAGCGACTTCTCCATCACATGAGGACAGCAGGGAGGCGTCTCATCAGCTTAGAGTAGACAGCGACTTCTCCATCACATGAGGACAGCAGGAATGCGTCTCATCAGCTTAGAGCAGACAGCGAGTTCTCCATCACATGAGGACAGCAGGGAGGCGTCTCATCAGCTCAGAGCCGACAGCGACTTCTCCATCACATGAGGACAGCAGGAAAGTGTCTCATCAGCTTAGAGCAGACAGCGAGTTCTCCATCACATGAGGTCAGCAGGAAAGCGTCTCATCAGCTTAGAGCAGACAGCGACTTCTCAATCATATGAGGACAGCAGGGAGGCATCTCATCAGCTGAGAGCAGACAGCGACTTCTCCATCACATGAGGACAGCAGGGAGGCGTCTCATCAGCTCAGAGCCGACAGCGACTTCTCCATCACATGAGGACAGCAGGAAAGCGTCTCATCAGCTTAGAGCAGACAGCGAGTTCTCAATCACATGAGGACAGCAGGGAGGCGTCTCATCTGCTCAGAGCCGACAGCGACTTCTCCATCACATGAGGACAGCAGGGAAGCGTCTCATCAGCTCAGAGCAGACAGCGACTTCATCACATGAGGACAGCAGGGAGGCGTCTCATCAGCTCAGAGCCGACAGCAACTTCTCCATCACATGAGGACAGCAGGGAGGCGTCTCATCAGCTCAGAGCCGACAGTGACTTCTCCATCACGAGGACAGCAGGAAAGCGTCTCATCAGCTTAGAGCAGACAGCGAGTTCTCAATCACATGAGGACAGCAGGGAGGCGTCTCATCTGCTCAGAGCCGACAGCGACTTCTCCATCACATGAGGACAGCAGGGAAGCGTCTCATCAGCTCAGAGCAGACAGCGACTTCATCACATGAGGACAGCAGGGAGGCGTCTCATCAGCTCAGAGCCGACAGCAGCTTCTCCATCACATGAGGACAGCAGGGAGGCGTCTCATCCGTCCAAACAACCAATAACATCGAGCCAATGTCACCAAGAACAGGGAGTCCTGGAGGGGATGAGCCACAGAGCCCGGATCTCACATCATCCCGTGTGTCTGGGATCAAGAGACAGAAGGATCCACACAAGCCTCATACACAGAAGATCCGGGGTCAGGAGACAGAAGGATCCACACAGGCCTCATACACAGAAGATCTGAGATCAGGAGACAGAAGGATCCACACAAGCCTCATACACAGAAGATCCAGGGTCAGGTGACAGAAGGATCCGCACAAGCCTCATACACAGAAGATCCAGGATCAGGAGACAGAAGAATCCACACAAGCCTCATACACAGAAGATCCAGGATCAGGAGACACAAGAATCCGCACAAGCCTCATACACAGAAGATCTGGGATCAGGAGACAGAAGGATCCACACAAGCCTCATACACAGAAGATCCAGGATCAGGAGACACAAGGATCCGCACAAGCCTCATACACAGAAGATCCGGGATCAGGAGACAGAAGGATCCACACAAGCCTCATACACAGAAGATCCGGGATCAGGAGACAGAAGAATCCACACAAGCCTCATACACAGAAGATCTAGGGATCAGGAGACAGAAGGATCCACATAAGCCTCATACACAGAAGATCCAGGGTCAGGAGACAGAAGGATGCACACAAGCCTCATACACAGAAGATCCAGGATCAGGAGATAGAAGGATCCACACAAGCCTCATACACAGAAGATCCAGGATCAGGAGACAGAAGGATCCACACAAGCCTCATACACAGAAGATCCGGGATCAGGAGACAGAAGGATCCACACAAGCCTCATACACAGAAGATCCGGGATCAGGAGACAGAAGAATCCACATAAGCCTCATACACAGAAGATCCAGGGATCAGGAGACAGAAGGATCCACATAAGCCTCATACACAGAAGATCCAGGGTCAGGAGACAGAAGGATCCACACAAGCCTCATAAACAGAAGATCCGGGGTCAGGAGACAGAAGGATCCACACAAGCCTCATACACAGAAGATCCGGGGTCAGGAGACAGAAGGATCCACACAAGCCTCATACACAGAAGATCCGGGGTCAGGAGGCAGAAGGATCCACACAAGCCTCATACACAGAAGATCCGGGGTCAGGAGACAGAAGGATCCACACAAGCCTCATACACAGAAGATCCGGGATCAGGAGACAGAAGAATCCACACAAGCCTCATACACAGAAGATCCGGGATCAGGAGACAGAAGAATCCACACAAGCCTCATACACAGAAGATCCGGGATCAGGAGACAGAAGGATCCACACAAGCCTCATACACAGAAGATCCGGGATCAGGAGACAGAAGAATCCACACAAGCCTCATACACAGAAGATCTAGGGATCAGGAGACAGAAGGATCCACATAAGCCTCATACACAGAAGATCCAGGGTCAGGAGACAGAAGGATGCACACAAGCCTCATACACAGAAGATCCAGGATCAGGAGATAGAAGGATGCACACAAGCCTCATACACAGAAGATCCAGGATCAGGAGACAGAAGGATCCACACAAGCCTCATACACAGAAGATCCGGGATCAGGAGACAGAAGGATCCACACAAGCCTCATACACAGAAGATCCGGGATCAGGAGACAGAAGAATCCACATAAGCCTCATACACAGAAGATCCAGGGATCAGGAGACAGAAGGATCCACATAAGCCTCATACACAGAAGATCCAGGGTCAGGAGACAGAAGGATGCACACAAGCCTCATACACAGAAGATCCGGGGTCAGGAGACAGAAGGATCCACACAAGCCTCATACACAGAAGATCCGGGGTCAGGAGACAGAAGGATCCACACAAGCCTCATACACAGAAGATCCGGGGTCAGGATCCAGGCTGCTCAGTGGTGTAAAGCCTCGTCACCTCTTCTATGGCTGAAGCTATCTGTTATGCTTTGTTCAGTCCTGTCTGTATTTCCTTCCCCATAGTGTATATGCCCCCGTATACATGCATATGCCCCCGTATACATGCATATGCCCCCGTATACATGCACATGCCCCCGTATACATGCACATGCCCCCGTATACATGCACATGCCCCCGTATACATGCACATGCCCCCGTATACATGCACATGCCCCCGTATACATGCACATGCCCCCGTATACATGCACATGCCCCCGTATACATGCACATGCCCCCGTATACATGCACATGCCCCCGTATACATGCATATACCCCGTATACATGCATATGCCCCCGTATACATGCACATGCCCCCGTATACATGCACATGCCCCCGTATACATGCATATGCCCCCGTATACATGCACATGCCCCCGTATACATGCACATGCCCCCGTATACATGCATATGCCCCCGTATACATGCATATACCCCGTATACATGCATATGCCCCCGTATACATGCACATGCCCCCGTATACATGCATATGCCCCCGTATACATGCATATGCCCCCGTATACATGCACATGCCCCCGTATACATGCACATGCCCCCGTATACATGCATATGCCCCCGTATACATGCATATGCCCCCGTATACATGCATATGCCCCCGTATACATGCACATGCCCCCGTATACATGCACATGCCCCCGTATACATGCACATGCCCCCGTATACATGCACATGCCCCCGTATACATGCACATGCCCCCGTATACATGCACATGCCCCCGTATACATGCATATGCCCCCGTATACATCACAACCGTCCTATAAAAACATCCACACAATTGATTGTGGAGACCTGAAGATTGTGCAGATCTTGCAGTCACCACCGAGCGGTGAACACCTCATATTAGAGAAGATTCAGGGGATTCCTCTAAAGAGATACAACTGGATACAATGGTGGAGCCGTCAGCTCTCCGCTCCTCCATCCAGCAGGGTACTCTGCTGGCCGAGGCTACGCGCAGGAGGCCCCATGGACCCGCCGAGGCCACGCGCAGGAGGCCCCATGGACCCGCCGAGGCCACGCGCAGGAGGCCCCATGGACCCGCCGAGGCCACGCGCAGGAGGCCCCATGGACCCGCCGAGGCCACGCGCAGGAGGCCCCATGGACCCGCCGAGGCCACGCGCAGGAGGCCCCATGGACCCGCCGAGGCTACGCGCAGGAGGCCCCATGGACCCGCCGAGGCTACGCGCAGGAGGCCCCATGGACCCGCCGAGGCTACGCGCAGGAGGCCCCATGGACCCGCCGAGGCTACGCGCAGGAGGCCCCATGGACCCGCCGAGGCTACGCGCAGGAGGCCCCATGGACCCGCCGAGGCTACGCGCAGGAGGCCCCATGGACCCGCCGAGGCTACGCGCAGGAGGCCCCATGGACCCGCCGAGGCTACGCGCAGGAGGCCCCAATGGACCCGCCGAGGCTACGCGCAGGAGGCCCCAATGGACCCGCCGAGGCTACGCGCAGGAGGCCCCAATGGACCCGCCGAGGCTACGCGCAGGAGGCCCCAATGGACCCGCCGAGGCTACGCGCAGGAGGCCCCAATGGACCCGCCGAGGCTACGCGCAGGAGGCCCCATGAACCCGCCGAGGCTACGCGCAGGAGGCCTGACAGGCCAGAGTCATACATAGCCTAAGATTTAATGAGGGTTGTCAGCGCAGCGCGGTGTCACAGGGTTGTCAGTCAGGACCCCTTCGTATCATCCAATAACCGTAGTCACATGACACATTCCAGCGTCGTCTGTTCTTGCGGTCAGTGAATGTGGCCGGTTCCGGGGTTTGGCCGGTGGATCGGACCTCTCTTGTAATGCTTCCCAGCTACTGATAATGAATGTGATCCGGAGTGTTCACCACCGAGTTCCCTGCTCACTGACAGCAAGCAGAGGTCTTAATGGGGAAGATTGGTAAGTCTAGAGCAGGTCTTGTAAGTTTTGTTTGCAGAAGTCAGGACACCGGCCCCATGAGGAGCAATTTAAACCTATAGGGCACGGAGTGTGATGCATCCAGCCCGGACCCCCTGGCGCCCCTCATCCCAGTTCTTTTAGGATCTGCTGCAGTGTAGCCTCCCCCGATCCCAGAAGCAGCGACCCCCTATTCATTGTCCCAGCAGCCGAACAAAGGCCGAGAGAACAGTGCCAGGTCCTGCGGCCCCCACCCTGCACCCGGGACCGGCGGCCCTGCTGACCGCTAGCTGCAAGTGTGCAGATCAACAAGTGTGGGATGCGGGGGGCAAGAAGGGGGAGCCGGGGGGGCAAGAAGGGGGAGCCGGGGGGGCAAGAAGGGGGAGCAAGAAGGGGGAGCCGGGGGGCAAGAAGGGGGAGCCGGGGGGCTAGAAGGGGAGCTGGGGGGCAAGAAGGGGGAGCCAGGGGGCAAGAAGGGGAGCCGGGGGGGCAAGAAGGGGAGCTGGGGGGCAAGAAGGGGAGCAAGAAGGGGGAGCCGGGGGGCAAGAAGGGAGAGTCGGGGGGGCAAGAAGGGGGAACCGGGGGGGCAAGAAGGGGGAGCCGGGGGGCAAGAGGATGGGCCCGGTACACAACAAAAGTGTGATTGATGTGGCAGCAGAGGCCGCGGCGCACGGCACCTCACTGGTGGGGCGGCACGGCACCTCACTGGTGGGGCGGCACGGCACCTCACTGGTGGGGCGGCACGGCACCTCACTGGTGGGGCGGCACGGCACCTCACTGGTGGGGCGGCACGGCACCTCACTGGTGGGGCGGCACGGCACCTCACTGGTGGGGCGGCACGGCACCTCACTGGTGGGGCGGCACGGCACCTCACTGGTGGGGCGGCACGGCACCTCAGTGATGGGGCGGCACGGCACCTCAGTGGTGGGGCGGCACGGTACCTCAGTGATGGGGCGGCACGGCACCTCAGTGGTGGGGCGGCACGGTACCTCAGTGGTGGGGCGGCACGGTACCTCAGTGATGGGGCGGCACGGTACCTCAGTGGTGGGGCGGCACGGTACCTCACTGGTGGGGCGGCACGGCACCTCACTGGTGGGGCGGCACGGCACCTCACTGGTGGGGCGGCACGGCACCTCAGTGATGGGGCGGCACGGCACCTCAGTGGTGGGGCGGCACGGTACCTCAGTGATGGGGCGGCACGGTACCTCAGTGATGGGGCGGCACGGTACCTCAGTGATGGGGCAGCACGGTACCTCAGTGATGGGGCGGCACGGTACCTCAGTGATGGGGCGGCACGGTACCTCAGTGATGGGGCGGCACGGTACCTCAGTGATGGGGCGGCACGGTACCTCAGTGATGGGGCGGCACGGTACCTCAGTGATGGGGCGGCACGGTACCTCAGTGATGGGGCGGCACGGTACCTCAGTGATGGGGGCGGCACGGTACCTCAGTGATGGGGCGGCACGGTACCTCAGTGATGGGGCGGCACGGTACCTCAGTGATGGGGCGGCACGGTACCTCAGTGGTGGGGCGGCACGGTACCTCAGTGATGGGGCAGCACGGTACCTCAGTGGTGGGGCGGCACGGTACCTCAGTGGTGGGGCGGCACGGTACCTCAGTGATGGGGCAGCACGGTACCTCAGTGATGGGGCGGCACGGTACCTCAGTGATGGGGCGGCACGGTACCTCAGTGATGGGGCGGCACGGTACCTCAGTGATGGGGCAGCACGGTACCTCAGTGATGGGGCGGCACGGTACCTCAGTGATGGGGCGGCACGGTACCTCAGTGATGGGGCGGCACGGTACCTCAGTGATGGGGCGGCACGGTACCTCAGTGATGGGGCAGCACGGTACCTCAGTGATGGGGCGGCACGGTACCTCAGTGATGGGGCGGCACGGTACCTCAGTGATGGGGCGGCACGGTACCTCAGTGATGGGGCGGCACGGTACCTCAGTGATGGGGCGGCACGGTACCTCAGTGATGGGGCAGCACGGTACCTCAGTGATGGGGCAGCACGGTACCTCAGTGATGGGGCAGCACGGTACCTCAGTGATGGGGCGGCACGGTACCTCATTGTGTGGCTCCTCCGTCCTGGGCCTCCTCAGGCGGCACATGGCACTGCTGGTGGCCCGGGCTATGTGGCGCCCCCTCGGCGGTGCAGGCGGAGCGGCGCTGGTGCACGGTGCAGCATCTCCAGCATCTCCAGCACCTGCTGCTGCTCTGTGCCCGGCCCGGGCTGCACTGCAGAGGGGGGAGGAGGAGAGCTGTGCTGACATGTCCCAGCCCCCTCCCCTCTGCCCGGTCCCTCCAGACATGTCTCTGCTCACAGGCTCAGAACTGGTTTGGCAGCTCCCAAAATAACAGGAGATTCTGGGAGGACGAGACACCAGAGAGGGGGGGGAGGAGGGGGAGGAGAGGGGCGCCGGCACACCAGGGGTTACACAGCCCGCGCTGCCAGCAACTCCACAAAGTGCCCGAAACAAAGCGCTGACCCCCAACCCTCCCCCACACAGGCCGGGGCACACAGGGTTAATGCTGCTCCACATACAGCACATCACACGGCCCTGATTATGGGGAACTCCACACAGTGCCCCGAGCACACGCTGCAGCCAGTCACTGATCGCTGCCTGACCCCTCTGCTGCACATCACACCCAGTCACTCTCCTTCCCCCTCTGGCGGCTGTAAATATCCAGTATATACAAATGAAAGCCAGTGTAACATACACATGAAATAGCGAGTTACCTATTGTGTTGTACTCCAGAGCTGCACTCACTATTCTGCTGGAACAGTCACTGTGTACATTACATTACTGATCCTGAATCACCTCCTGTATTATACTCCAGAGCTGCACTCACTATTCTGCTGGTGCAGTCACTATGTACATACATTACTGATCCTGAGTTACTTCCTGTATTATACTCCAGAGCTGCACTCACTATTCTGCTGGTGCAGTCACTGTGTACATACATTACATTACTGATCCTGAGTTACCTCCTGTATTATACTCCAGAGCTGCACTCACTATTCTGCTGGTGCAGTCACTGTGTACATACATTACTGATCCTGAATCACCTCCTGTATTATACTCCAGAGCTGCACTCACTATTCTGCTGGTGCAGTCACTGTGTACATACATTACTGATTCTGAGTTACCGCCTGTATTATCCTCCAGAGCTGCACTCACTATTCTGCTGGAGCAGTCACTGTGTACATTACATTACTGATCCTGAATCACCTCCTGTATTATCCTCCAGAGCTGCACTCACTATTCTGCTGGTGCAGTCACTGTGTACATTACATTACTGATCCTGAGTTACCTCCTGTATTATACCCCAGAGCTGCACTCACTATTCTGCTGGTGCAGTCACTGTGTACATACATTACATTACTGATCCTGAGTTACTTCCTGTATTATCCTCCAGAGCTGCACTCACTATTCTGCTGGTGTAGTCACTGTGTATATACATTACATTACTGATCCTGAGTTACTTCCTGTATTATCCTCCAGAGCTGCACTCACTATTCTGCTGGTGCAGTCACTGTGTACATACATTACATTACTGATCCTGAATCACCTCCTGTATTATCCTCCAGAGCTGCACTCACTATTCTGCTGGTGCAGTCACTGTGTACATACATTACATTACTGATCCTGAGTTACCTCCTGTATTATACCCCAGAGCTGCACTCACTATTCTGCTGGTGCAGTCACTGTGTACATACATTACATTACTGATCCTGAGTTACTTCCTGTATTATACTCCAGAGCTGCAGTCACTATTCTGCTGGTGCAGTCACTGTGTACATTACATTACTGATCCTGAGTTACCGCCTGTATTATACTCCAGAGCTGCACTCACTATTCTGCTGGTGCAGTCACTGTGTACATTACATTACTGATCCTGAGTTACCTCCTGTATTATCCTCCAGAGCTGCACTCACTATTCTGCTGGTGCAGTCACTGTGTACATACATTACATTACTGATCCTGAGTTACCTCCTGTATTATACTCCAGAGCTGCGCTCACTATTCTGCTGGTGCAGTCACTGTGTACATACATTACATTACTGATCCTGAGTTACCTCCTGTATTATACTCCAGAGCTGCGCTCACTATTCTGCTTGTGCAGTCACTGTGTACATACATTACATTACTGATCCTGAGTTACCGCCTGTATTACACTCCAGAGCTGCACTCACTATTCTGCTGGTGCAGTCACTGTGTACATACATTACTGATCCTGAGTTACCTCCTGTGTTATACTCCAGAGCTGCACTCACTATTCTGCTGGGGCAGTCTTGTATAGTGTCTCAGTATAGTGCCTCCTCCTGGGTTTTCCCCTGCAGTCGGTGCAGGGTGAAGGGCTGTATTTCTCGCACATATACGCTATACTTGCTTTATATGACTGCTCTGTCCCCGTTGGGGGTCTCTCTGTCACTGGCCGCACTGACACTGTACTGTGAAAGTAGCAGGGGAGCCTGCTGTGTGGTTTTGTGTTGTCTTTGTGCACTGAATATTTACAGTAAACCCCCTGGGAGTACGGGGCATGGCTGGGTGCGCGGGGCATGGCTGGGTGTGCGGGGCATGGCTGGGTGTGCGGGGCATAGCTGGGTGTGCGGGGCATGGCTGGGTGCGCGGGACATGGCTGGGTGCGCGGGGCACAGCTGGGTGCGCGGGACATGGCTGGGTGCGCAGGGCATGGCTGGGTGTGCGGGGCATGGCTGGGTGCGCGGGGCACAGCTGGGTGCGCGGGACATGGCTGGGTGCGCAGGGCATGGCTGGGTGTGCGGGGCATGGCAGGGAGTACGGGGCATGGCTGGGTGCGCGGGGCATGGCTGGGTGCGCGAGGCATGACTGGGTGCGCGGGGCATGGCTGGGTGTGCGGGGCATGGCTGGGTGTGCGGGACATGGCTGGGTGTGCGGGGCATGGTGGGGTGTGCGCGGCATGGCTGGGTGTGCGGTGCATGGCTGGGTGTGCGGGGCATGGCTGGGTGCGCGGGGCATGGCTGGGTGTGCGGGGCATGGCTGGGTGTGCGGGGCATGGCTGGGTGCGCGAGGCATGACTGGGTGCGTGGGGCATGGTGGGGTGTGCGCGGCATGGCTGGGTGTGCGGGACATGGCTGGGTGTGCGGGGCATGGTGGGGTGTGCGCGGCATGGCTGGGTGTGCGGTGCATGGCTGGGTGTGCGGGGCATGGCTGGGTGCGCGGGGCATGGCTGGGTGTGCGGGGCACGGCTGGGTGTGCGGGGCATGGCTGGGTGCGTGGGGCATGGTGGGGTGTGCGGGGCACGGCTGGGTGCAGAGCATTGCTGGAATTTCTCCCTGAACTAGCGTTTGCTCTGGGGGCGCAGACGTCTCACAACACATTTAGGGTTCATTTGTCCTTTATAGCCAATATAGTGGCCCTGTGATGCAAGGTAACAGACCCTCAGCGAGGACTTTGCATGGTTTGTGGAGGGCAGTGGTTGGCCCTTTGTGTGTGTTTTGGGCCGTGTCGGCGGCTTCGGTCTGGGCCGTGTCGGCGGCTTCAGTCTGGGCCGTGTCGGCGGCTTCAGTCTGGGCCGTGTCGGCGGCTTCGGTCTGGGCCGTGTCGGCGGCTGTGGTCTGGGCCGTGTCGGCGGCTTCGGTCTGGGCCGTGTCGGCGGCTTCGGTCTGGGCCGTGTCGGCGGCTGCGGTCTGGGCCGTGTCGGTGGCTGCGGTCTGGGCCGTGTCGGTGGGCTGTGTTTTGGGCCGTGTCGGTGGGCTGTGTTTTGGACCGTGTCGGAGGCTTCGGTCTGGGCCGTGTCGGTGGCTGCGGTCTGGGCCGTGTCGGCGTCTGCGGTCTGGGCCGTGTCGGAGGCTTTGGTCTGGGCCGTGTCGGTGGGCTGTGTTTTGGGCCGTGTCGGTGGGCTGTGTTTTGGACCGTGTCGGAGGCTTTGGTCTGGGCCGTGTCGGTGGGCTGTGTTTTGGGCCGTGTCGGTGGGCTGTGTTTTGGGCCGTGTCGGTGGGCTGTGTTTTGGACCGTGTCGGAGGCTTCGGTCTGGGCCGTGTCGGCGGCTGTGGTCTGGGCCGTGTCGGTGGCTGTGTTCTGGGCCGTGTCGGAGGCTTTGGTCTGGGCCGTGTCGGTGGGCTGTGTTTTGGGCCGTGTCGGTGGGCTGTGTTTTGGGCCGTGTCGGTGGGCTGTGTTTTGGACCGTGTCGGTGGCTGCGGTCTGGGCCGTGTCGGTGGCTGTGTTCTGGGCCGTGTCGGTGGCTGTGTTCTGGGCCGTGTCGGAGGCTTTGGTCTGGGCCGTGTCGGTGGGCTGTGTTTTGGGCCGTGTCGGTGGGCTGTGTTTTGGGCCGTGTCGGTGGCTGCGGTCTGGGCCGTGTCGGAGGCTTTGGTCTGGGCCGTGTCGGTGGGCTGTGTTTTGGGCCGTGTCGGCGGCTGCGGTCTGGGCCGTGTCGGAGGCTTTGGTCTGGGCCGTGTCGGCGGCTTCGGTCTGGGCCGTGTCGGCGGCTTCGGTCTGGGCCGTGTCGGTGGGCTGTGTTTTGGGCCGTGTCGGCGGCTGCGGTCTGGACCGTGTCGGTGGGCTGTTTTGGGCCGTGTCGGCGGCTTCGGTGTGGGCCGTGTCGGTGGCTTCGGTCTGAACCGTGTCGGTGGGCTGTGTTTTGGGCCGTGTCGGCGGCTTCGGTCTGGGCCGTGTCGGTGGCTGTGGTCTGGACTGTGTCGGCGGCTGCGGTCTGGACCGTGTCGGCGGCTGCGGTCTGGACATTGTCGACGGCTGTGGTCTGGGCCGTGTCGGTGGCTGCGGTCTGGGCCGTGTCGGCGGCTGCGGTCTGGACCGTGTCGGTGGGCTGTGTTTTGGGCTGTGTCGGCGGCTTCGGTCTGGGCCGTGTCGGCGGCTTCGGTCTGGGCCGTGTCGGTGGCTGTGGTCTGGGCCGTGTCGGTGGGCTGTGTTTTGGGCCGTGTCGGCGGCTGCGGTCTGGACCGTGTCGGTGGGCTGTGTTTTGGGCCGTGTCGGCGGCTGCGGTCTGGACCGTGTCGGTGGGCTGTGTTTTGGGCTGTGTCGGCGGCTTCGGTCTGGGCCGTGTCGGCGGCTTCGGTCTGGGCCGTGTCGGTGGCTGCGGTCTGGACCGTGTCGGCGGCTGCGGTCTGGACAGTGTCGACGGCTGCGGTCTGGGCCGTGTCGGCGGCTGCGGTCTGGGCCGTGTCGGCGGCTGCGGTCTTGCAGGTAGACAGTTTGTGCCTCTGCCGCTGTGACGATCCGGGCCGGGCGTTTCATACTTGCATTATTGTGATTGCAGAGGTATTTGCCCCGGGCGGTCACATGAGGATGCAGCGCGCAGCACCTGGTCCCGGGGGCTCCGCATGAACTTGTTCTCCCTACACTGCGCACAGGACCCCGCTCTTCTGCAGGGAGACGTCTCCGCGCCTCATTATAACTTTGTATTGTTTTTGCTGTTTTCTATAAATCAGTGACACAATAAGATGTAAATATTTGACCCTATGTAATGTAAGAAGCGCTGTCTGCGGACGCAGCACAATCCGCGCTGCACCGGACACCTGCAAGCTCCGGCTTCTTCACACCTTCATGCCCAGCGCCTTTATTACTCTGGCTGTTATAACCTGCTGTAGATGTGACGTATAGCGGCACCAGCTTCTCCAGCAGCTTCTCCAGCAGCTTCTCCAGCAGCTTCTCCAGCAGCTTCTCCAGCAGCTTCTCCAGCAGCTTCTCCAGCAGCTTCTCCAGCATTCCCGACATCTTAGCCCATTCCTCAAAAGCAGCGGCTTCTAGGTCACTGACATTCTTGATATGTTAGGAGAGAGGATACAAGATACAGCAGCAGTGAATGTTCCTAGAGAGACAGCTGGAAGCGGAGCTCACATAGCAGCAGCCGTCCTGCTGGGACGTGGCAGGAAGAGGAAGCCGTCACAAGATTGAAAAAACCTGGAAGGTTCTGGTTCTGTGGATCAGCAGGATGCCAGCAAGAGGAATAACGAAACATGCTGAATATAGCACCTTGCCTACAGTGAAGAATGGTGGAGGCTCTGCAATGACTATAGTGAAGCACGGCAAGGGCTCAGTGATGTCTACAGTGAAGCACAGCAGGGACTAGATGATACCTATAGTGAAGCACAGCGGGGACAGTGAAGCATGGTGGGGGCTCGGTGATGTCTACAGGGAAGCATGGTGGGGGCTCGGTGATGTCTACAGTGAAGCGAAGCACGGCGGGAGCTTGGTGATGTCTACAGTGAAGCACGGCGGGGGCTCGGTGATATCTACAGTGGAGCACGGCGGGGGCTCGGTGATATCTACAGTGGAGCACGGCGGGGGCTCGGTAATGGCTACAGTGAAGCATGGTGGGGGCTCAGTGATGTCTACAGTGAATAACTGCAGGGGCTTGGTGATGTCTACAGTGAAGCATGGTGGGGGCTCAGTGATGTCTACAGTGAATAACTGCGGGGGCTCGGTGATGTCTACAGTGAAGAACAGCAGGTGCTCGGTGATGTCTACAGTGAAGCATGGTGGGGGCTCAGTGATGTCTACAGTGAAGCATGGTGGGGGCTCAGTGATGTCTACAGTGAAGCACGGCGGGGGCTCAGTGATGTCTACAGTGAAGCACGGCGGGGGCTCAGTGATGTCTACAGTGAAGCACGGCGGGGGCTCAGTGATGTCTACAGTGAAGCACAGCGGGGGCTCAGTGATGTCTACAGTGAAGCACGGCGGGGGCTCAGTGATGTCCACAGTGAAGCACGGCGGGGGCTCGGTAATGGCTACAGTGGAGCACGTCGGGGGCTCAATGATGTCTACAGTGAAGCACGGCGGGGGCTCGGTGATGTCTGCAGTGAAGCACGGCGGGGGCTCGGTAATGACTACAGTGGAGCACGGCGGGGGCTCACTGATGTCTACAGTGAAGCACGGCGGGGGCTCAATGATGTCTACAGTGAAGCACGGCGGGGGCTCAGTGATGTCCACAGTGAAGCACAGCGGGGGCTCGGTAATGACTACAGTGGAGCATGGCGGGGGCTCAATGATGTCTACAGTGAAGCACGGCGGGGGCTCGGTGATGACTGCAGTGAAGCACAGCAGGGGCTCAATGATGTCTACAGTGAAGCACGGCGGGGGCTCGGTAATGACTACAGTGGAGCACGGCGGGGGCTCAATGATGTCTACAGTGAAGCACGACGGGGGCTCAGTGATGTCTGCAGTGAAGCACAGCGGGGGCTCGGTGATGTCTACAGTGAAGCACGGCGGGGGCTCGGTGATGTCTACAGTGAAGCACGGCGGGGGCTCGGTAATGACTACAGTGGAGCACGGCGGGGGCTCAATGATGTCTACAGTGAAGCACGGCGGGGGCTCAGTGATGTCTACAGTGAAGCATGGTGGGGGCTCAGTGATTTCTACAGTGGAGCACGGCGGGGGCTCAGTGATGTCTACAGTGAAGCACGGTGGGGGTCAGTGATGTCTACAGTGAAGCATGGTGGGGGCTCAGTGATGTCTACAGTAGAGCACGGCGGGGGCTCGGTGATGTCTACAGTGAAGCACGGTGGGGGCTCAGTGATGTCTGCAGTGAAGCACAGCGGGGGCTCAGGGATTTCTACAGTGGAGCACGGCGGGGGCTCGGTGATGTCTACAGTGAAGCACGGCGGGGGCTCGGTGATGTCTACAGTGAAGCACGGCGGGGGCTCGGTGATGTCTACAGTGAAGCACGGTGGGGGCTCAGTGATATCTACAGTGGAGCACGGCGGGGGCTCGGTGATGTCTACAGTGAAGCACGGCGGGGGCTCGGTGATGTCTACAGCGAAGCACGGCGGGGGCTTGGTGATGTCTACAGTGAAGCACGGCGGGGGCTCGGTGATGTCTACAGTGAAGCACGGCGGGGGCTCGGTGATGTCTACAGTGAAGCACGGTGGGGGCTCAGTGATGTCTACAGTGGAGCACGGCGGGGGCTCGGTGATGTCTACAGTGAAGCACGGCGGGGGCTCGGTGATTTCTACAGTGAAGCACGGCGGGGGCTCGGTGATGTCTACAGTGAAGCATGGTGGGGGCTCAGTGATGTCTACAGTGGAGCACGGCGGGGGCTCGGTGATGTCTACAGTGAAGCACGGCGGGGGCTCGGTGATGTCTACAGTGAAGCATGGTGGGGGCTCGGTGATGTCTACAGTGGAGCACGGCGGGGGCTCGGTGATGTCTACAGTGAAGCATGGCGGGGGCTCGGTGATGTCTACAGTGAAGCACGGCGGGGGCTCGGTGATGTCTACAGTGAAGCATGGTGGGGGCTCAGTGATGTCTACAGTGGAGCACGGCGGGGGCTCAGTGATGTCTACAGTGAAGCACGGTGGGGGCTCAGTGATGTCTACAGTGAAGCACGGCGGGGGCTCGGTGATGTCTACAGTGAAGCACGGCGGGGGCTCAGTGATGTCTACAGTGAAGCATGGCGGGGGCTCGGTGATGTCTACAGTGAAGCACGGCGGGGGCTCGGTGATGTCTACAGTGGAGCACGGCGGGGGCTCAGTGATGTCTACAGTGAAGCACGGTGGGGGCTCAGTGATGTCTACAGTGAAGCATGGTGGGGGCTCAGTGATGTCTACAGTAGAGCACGGCGGGGGCTCGTTGATGTCTACAGTGAAGCACGGTGGGGGCTCGGTGATGCCAGCTGCCGGCACTTAGGTTATGGCACCGTATGTTTCTGATTGCCGGCCTCAGGGTGACATTGATGACATTATGGAGAAGGTGGCGCGGCGGGGGCTGTCACAACCTGTGAGTGGCAGCAATCAAAAGCCGCAAACTGGCCTTGAATGTGTGACCGGGTGTGATCAGCGGATTCCTGCGATGTCCTGTGACTGGATCACACCAGAGAAATATCAGAACCAAAGAGAAGTTATGAACGGAGGAGACCACGATCCAGCGAGACCCCGACCAATCATCTGTGCCAGAGCTAGAGGCTTCAGGTGAAGCTACCGCCACCTCGCAACTGCCGAGACACGCCACCGATGGCGAAATGAGCAGAGGAAGGAGGCCGCAGCCCGAAACCTCAGAGATCACCGCAGATTATCACCGCAGATTATCACCCCAGATTCTCACCGCAGATTATCACCCCATATTATCACCCCAGATTATCACCGCAGATTATCACCCCAGATTATCACCGCAGATTATCACCCCAGATTATCACCGCAGATTATCACCCCAGATTCTCACCGCAGATTATCACCCCAGATTCTCACCGCAGATTATCACCCCAGATTATCACCGCAGATTATCACCACTGATTATCACTACCGATTATCACCGCAGATTATCACCCCAGATTATCACCGCAGATTATCACCCCAGATTATCACGGCAGATTATCACCCCAGATTATCACTGCAGATTATCAGTACAGATTATCACCGCAGATTATCACCCCAGATTATCACCGCAGATTATCACCCCAGATTATCACTGCAGATTATCAGTACAGATTATCACCCCAGATTATCACCGCAGATTATCACCCCAGATTATTACCCCAGATTATCACCCCAGATTATCACCACAGATTATCACCGCAGATTATCAGTACTGATTATGACCGCAGCTGTCACTCTTGGTAGCGCACCGCTTTCACCGCTTTCATCTTCTCTGTATTTTTTGCACCAAAATTGTTCAAATGATGAAAGCAAAAAAAGAAACAAAGAAGATTCCGGACACAAATCAGTTTCCTTTATTTTTATAATATTTTTTCTTTGGTTGATGAATGAAATGAAGACCCCGGTATAGAGCACTGATGACCCTCTGCAGACCCCGGTATAGAGCACTGATGACCCTCTGCAGACCCTGGTATAGAGCACTGATGACCCTCTGCAGACCCCGGTATAGAGCACTGATGACCCTCTGCAGACCCCGGTATAGGGCACTGATGACCCTCTGCAGACCCCGGTATAGAGCACTGATGACCCTCTACAGACCCCGGTATAGGGCACTGATGACCCTCTGCAGACCCCGGTATAGAGCACTGATGACCCTCTGCAGACCCCAGTATAGAGCACTGATGACCCTCTGCAGACCCCGGTATAGAGCACTGATGACCCTCTGCAGACCCCGGTATAGAGCACTGATGACCCTCTGCAGACCCCGGTATAGAGCACTGATGACCCCCTGCAGACCCCGGTATAGAGCACTGATGACCCCCTACAGACCCCGGTATAGAGCACTGATGACCCTCTGCAGACCCCGGTATAGAGCACTGATGACCCTCTGCAGACCCCGGTATAGTGCACTGATGACCCTCTGCAGACCCCGGTATAGGGCACTGATGACCCTCTACAGACCCCGGTATAGACCACTGATGACCCTCTGCAGACCCCGGTATAGAGCACTGATGACCCTCTGCAGACCCCGGTATAGGGCACTGATGACCCTCTGCAGACCCCGGTATAGAGCACTGATGACCCTCTGCAGACCCCGGTATAGGGCACTGATGACCCTCTGCAGACCCCGGTATAGAGCACTGATGACCCCCTGCAGACCCCGGTATAGAGCACTGATGACCCCCTACAGACCCCGGTATAGGGCACTGATGACCCTCTGCAGACCCCGGTATAGGGCACTGATGACCCTCTGCAGACCCCGGTATAGAGCACTGATGACCCTCTGCAGACCCCGGTATAGAGCACTGATGACCCTCTGCAGACCCCGGTATAGAGCACTGATGACCCTCTGCAGACCCCGGTATAGAGCACTGATGACCCTCTGCAGACCCCGGTATAGGGCACTGATGACCCTCTGCAGACCCCGGTATAGAGCACTGATGACCCTCTGCAGACCCCGGTATAGGGCACTGATGACCCTCTGCAGACCCCGGTATAGGGCACTGATGACCCTCTGCAGACCCCGGTATAGAGCACTGATGACCCTCTGCAGACCCCGGTATAGAGCACTGATGACCCTCTGCAGACCCCGGTATAGAGCACTGATGACCCTCTGCAGACCCCGGTATAGGGCACTGATGACCCTCTGCAGACCCTGGTATAGGGCACTGATGACCCTCTGCAGACCCCGGTATAGGGCACTGATGACCCTCTGCAGACCCTGGTATAGAGCACTGATGACCCTCTGCAGACCCCGGTATAGGGCACTGATGACCCTCTGCAGACCCTGGTATAGAGCACTGATGACCCTCTGCAGACCCCGGTATAGAGCACTGATGACCCTCTGCAGACCCCGGTATAGAGCACTGATGACCCTCTGCAGACCCCGGTATAGAGCACTGATGACCCTCTGCAGACCCCGGTATAATGCACTGATGACCCTCTGCAGACCCCGGTATAGAGCACTGATGACCCTCTGCAGACCCCGGTATAGAGCACTGATGACCCTCTGCAGACCCCGGTATAGAGCACTGATGACCCTCTGCAGACCCCGGTATAGAGCACTGATGACCCTCTGCAGACCCCGGTATAATGCACTGATGACCCTCTGCAGACCCCGGTATAGAGCACTGATGACCCTCTGCAGACCCCGGTATAGAGCACTGATGACCCTCTGCAGACCCCGGTATAGAGCACTGATGACCCTCTGCAGACCCCGGTATAGAGCACTGATGATCCTCTGCAGACCCCGGTATAGAGCACTGATGACCCTCTGCAGACCCCGGTATAGAGCACTGATGACCCTCTACAGACCCCGGTATAGAGCACTGATGACCCTCTGCAGACCCCGGTATAGAGCACTGATGACCCTCTGCAGACCCCGGTATAGAGCACTGATGACCCTCTGCAGACCCCGGTATAGAGCACTGATGACCCTCTGCAGACCCCGGTATAGGGCACTGATGACCCTCTGCAGACCCCGGTATAATGCACTGATGACCCTCTGCAGACCCCGGTATAGGGCACTGATGACCCTCTGCAGACCCCGGTATAGAGCACTGATGACCCTCTGCAGACCCTGGTATAGAGCACTGATGACCCTCTGCAGACCCCGGTATAGAGCACTGATGACCCTCTGCAGACCCCGGTATAGAGCACTGATGACCCTCTGCAGACCCCGGTATAGAGCACTGATGACCCTCTGCAGACCCCGGTATAGAGCACTGATGACCCTCTGCAGACCCCGGTATAGAGCACTGATGACCCTCTACAGACCCCGGTATAGGGCACTGATGACCCTCTGCAGACCCCGGTATAGGGCACTGATGACCCTCTACAGACCCCGGTATAGAGCACTGATGACCCTCTGCAGACCCCGGTATAGAGCACTGATGACCCTCTGCAGACCCCGGTATAGAGCACTGATGACCCTCTGCAGACCCCGGTATAGGGCACTGATGACCCTCTGCAGACCCCGGTATAATGCACTGATGACCCTCTGCAGACCCCGGTATAGGGCACTGATGACCCTCTGCAGACCCCGGTATAGAGCACTGATGACCCTCTGCAGACCCTGGTATAGAGCACTGATGA
This sequence comes from Anomaloglossus baeobatrachus, assembly GCF_048569485.1. NCBI lineage: Eukaryota > Metazoa > Chordata > Amphibia > Anura > Aromobatidae > Anomaloglossus > Anomaloglossus baeobatrachus. The sequence continues at coordinate 4,168,630 of NC_134363.1, forward strand.
CCCTCTGCAGACCCCGGTATAGAGCACTGATGACCCTCTGCAGACCCCGGTATAGAGCACTGATGACCCTCTGCAGACCCCGGTATAGAGCACTGATGACCCTCTGCAGACCCCGGTATAGAGCACTGATGACCCTCTGCAGACCCCGGTATAGGGCACTGATGACCCTCTGCAGACCCCGGTATAGAGCACTGATGACCCCCTGCAGACCCCGGTATAGAGCACTGATGACCCTCTGCAGACCCCGGTATAGAGCACTGATGACCCTCTGCAGACCCCGGTATAGAGCACTGATGACCCTCTGCAGACCCCGGTATAATGCACTGATGACCCTCTGCAGACCCCGGTATAGAGCACTGATGACCCTCTGCAGACCCCGGTATAGGGCACTGATGACCCTCTGCAGACCCCGGTATAGAGCACTGATGACCCTCTGCAGACCCCGGTATAGGGCACTGATGACCCTCTGCAGACCCCGGTATAGAGCACTGATGACCCTCTGCAGACCCCGGTATAGGGCACTGATGACCCTCTGCAGACCCCGGTATAGAGCACTGATGACCCTCTGCAGACCCCGGTATAGGGCACTGATGACCCTCTGCAGACCCCGGTATAGAGCACTGATGACCCTCTGCAGACCCCGGTATAGAGCACTGATGACCCTCTGCAGACCCCGGTATAGGGCACTGATGACCCTCTGCAGACCCCGGTATAGGGCACTGATGACCCTCTGCAGACCCCGGTATAGGGCACTGATGACCCTCTGCAGACCCCGGTATAGGGCACTGATGACCCTCTACAGACCCCGGTATAGAGCACTGATGACCCTCTGCAGACCCCGGTATAGAGCACTGATGACCCTCTGCAGACCCCGGTATAGAGCACTGATGACCCTCTGCAGACCCCGGTATAGGGCACTGATGACCCCCTGCAGACCCCGGTATAGGGCACTGATGACCCTCTGCAGACCCCGGTATAGGGCACTGATGACCCTCTGCAGACCCCGGTATAGAGCACTGATGACCCTCTGCAGACCCCGGTATAGGGCACTGATGACCCTCTGCAGACCCCGGTATAATGCACTGATGACCCTCTGCAGACCCCGGTATAGAGCACTGATGACCCTCTGCAGACCCCGGTATAGAGCACTGATGACCCTCTGCAGACCCCGGTATAGAGCACTGATGACCCTCTGCAGACCCCGGTATAGAGCACTGATGACCCTCTGCAGACCCCGGTATAGAGCACTGATGACCCTCTGCAGACCCCGGTATAGGGCACTGATGACCCTCTGCAGACCCCGGTATAGGGCACTGATGACCCTCTGCAGACCCCGGTATAGAGCACTGATGACCCTCTGCAGACCCCGGTATAGAGCACTGATGACCCTCTGCAGACCCCGGTATAGGGCACTGATGACCCTCTGCAGACCCCGGTATAGAGCACTGATGACCCTCTGCAGACCCCGGTATAGAGCACTGATGACCCTCTGCAGACCCCGGTATAGAGCACTGATGACCCTCTGCAGACCCCGGTATAGAGCACTGATGACCCTCTGCAGACCCTGGTATAGAGCACTGATGACCCTCTGCAGACCCCGGTATAGAGCACTGATGACCCTCTGCAGACCCTGGTATAATGCACTGATGACCCTCTGCAGACCCTGGTATAGAGCACTGATGACCCTCTGCAGACCCCGGTATAGAGCACTGATGACCCTCTGCAGACCCCGGTATAATGCACTGATGACCCTCTACAGACCCCGGTATAGAGCACTGATGACCCTCTGCAGACCCTGGTATAGAGCACTGATGACCCTCTGCAGACCCTGGTATAATGCACTGATGACCCTCTGCAGACCCCGGTATAGAGCACTGATGACCCTCTGCAGACCCCGGTATAGAGCACTGATGACCCTCTGCAGACCCCGGTATAATGCACTGATGACCCTCTGCAGACCCCGGTATAGAGCACTGATGACCCTCTGCAGACCTCGGTATAGGGCACTGATGACCCTCTGCAGACCCCGGTATAGGGCACTGATGACCCTCTGCAGACCCCGGTATAGTGCACTGATGACCCTCTGCAGACCCCGGTATAGGGCACTGATGACCCTCTGCAGACCCCGCTGATCTTGGCCACAATCCGTGTGGTGCGCTGGGGTCCGGTGAGTATATATGGAATATAGGGGGAGTTGTGCTTGTGGCCCCCGGACGGCCTCTGGAAGACTGATCCGTGCACCCTCAGGACACCGCCCGACAATGTGCACCGCAGGACGGAGTCCACAGAATATCGCCAGTCGTGGCGTCCCCCGAATTTCCAGTCTGCGGTAGATCTGTAGAGCGTCCCCCCAAACATCAGAGCAGGCTTCACCCACACAGGGGGCTACGTAGTGTACATATGGGGGATGGAGAAGATTCGGGGGCGATGGCGCAGACTCTGGGGGGATGGAGCAGCTTCAGGGGGGGATGGAGCAGACTCGGGGGGGATGGAGCAGACTCGGGGGGGATGGAGCAGCTTCAGGGGGGGATGGAGCAGACTCGGGGGGGGGGGATGGAGCAGACTCGGGGGGGGGGGGATGGAGCAGACTCGGGGGGGTATGGAGCAGACTCGGGGGGGGGGATATGGAGCAGACTCGGGGGGGGGGATGGAGCAGACTCGGGGGGGTATGGAGCAGACTCGGGGGGGATGGAGCAGACTCGGGGGGGGATGGAGCAGACTCGGGGGGGGATGGAGCAGACTCGGGGGGGGATGGAGCAGACTCGGGGGGGGATGGAGCAGACTCGGGGGGGATGGAGCAGACTCGGGGGGGGGGATGGAGCAGATTCGGGGGGGGATGGTGCAGTTTTGAGGGCGCTGTTCCTCTCACTCCCAGTGGCCCCTATAGGTGTAGCGTCTCGGTGCCGGGGTCTTGGTGCCGGGGTCTCGGTGGTTTTCCTCAGGTTGCAGGTGTTGTGCTGTGAGGAGGGAGAGTGGATCTAATGGTGGAAGGCTGTGTGTGTGCGGTCCTGCGGTTAGTGCGGTCCTGCGGTTAGTGCGGTCCTGCGGTTAGTGCGGTCCTGCGGTTAGTGCGGTCCTGCGGTTAGTGCGGGTGATGCCTCGGGCTGAGGCCGGGGATGTCCCCGGACGTTTCCATACACACATTGTGCTTTCTACATGTGAATCATCAAGATATAAAGATATTGTAGACGATGCAATGATGATGAGCGCAGGGAGTGGGAGAAGGTGTCCTGTGCTTAGGATGGAAGACTGCAGATGATCGGGGGTGAGGACCTCTCCGGACATCATCGGATGGAGAAGCCGTGACTGGTGACCCCAACACTCGTCATCACCGGCACTCAGATCCGGTCAGTCAGGCCGCAGGGTGAAACGCAACTTGCTGAAAAGACAGTAAAGAAAATGTAAAGACATCAGTGCTAGAGCCCCCGAGACGATAGAGACACCCAAGTGCTAGAGCCCCCGAGACGATAGAGACACCCAAGTGCTAGAGCCACCGAGACGATAGCGACAGCCAAGTGCTAGAGCCCCCGAGACGATAGAGACAGCCAAGTGCTAGAGCCCACGAGACGATAGAGACAGCCAAGTGCTAGAGCCACCGAGACGATAGCGACAGCCAAGTGCTAGAGCCCCCGAGACGATAGAGACAGCCAAGTGCTAGAGCCCCCGAGACGATAGAGACAGCCAAGTGCTAGAGCCCCCGAGACGATAGAGACAGCCAAGTGCTAGAGCCCCCGAGACGATAGAGACAGCCAAGTGCTAGAGCCCCCGAGACGATAGAGACAGCCAAGTGCTAGAGCCCCCGACACGATAGAGACAGCCAAGTGCTAGAGCCACCGAGACGATAGAGACAGCCAAGTGCTAGAGCCACAGACACGATAGAGACAGCCAAGTGCTAGAGCCCCCGAGACGATAGAGACAGCCAAGTGCTAGAGCCACCGAGACAATAGCGACAGCCAAGTGCTAGAGCCACCGAGACGATAGAGACAGCCAAGTGCTAGAGCCCCCGAGACGATAGAGACAGCCAAGTGCTAGAGCCCCCGAGACGATAGAGACAGCCAAGTGCTAGAGCCACCGAGACGATAGAGACAGCCAAGTGCTAGAGCCCCCGAGACGATAGAGACAGCCAAGTGCTAGAGCCACCGAGACGATAGAGACAGCCAAGTGCTAGAGCCACCGAGACGATAGCGACAGCCAAGTGCTAGAGCCACCGAGACGATAGAGACAGCCAAGTGCTAGAGCCATCGAAATGATAGAGACACCCAAGTGCTAGAGCCACCGAGACGATAGAGACAGCCAAGTGCTAGAGCCACCGAGACGATAGAGACAGCCAAGTGCTAGAGCCCCCGAGACGATAGAGACAGCCAAGTGCTAGAGCCACCGAGACGATAGAGACAGCCAAGTGCTAGAGCCACCGAGACGATAGCGACAGCCAAGTGCTAGAGCCACCGAGACGATAGAGACAGCCAAGTGCTAGAGCCACCGAGACGATAGAGACAGCCAAGTGCTAGAGCCCCTGAGACGATAGAGACAGCCAGAGGTGGGTATTAGAGGGCAACGCTGCACGCACCGCCCCGAATATTCCCCCGAATATCGCCCCGAATATCATCCTGAATACCGCCCCGAATATTGCCCCAAAAACCAACCCGAATATCATGCTGAATACCACCCCGAACATCATCCCGCATACCACCCCGAATATTGCCCCAAATATCGCCCCGAATATTGCCCCGAATACCACCCTGAATATCACCCCGTATACCACCCCGAATATCGTCTTGAATATTACCCCGAATACCTCCCCGAATATTGACCCCGAATATTGCCCTGAATACCACCCTGAATATCACCCCGTATACCACCCCGAATATCGTCTTGAATATCACCCCGAATATTGCCCCCGAATATCGCCCCCGAAAACCACCCCGAATATCGCCCTGAATACCACCCCGAATATCGCCCTGAATACCTCCCCGAATATCGCCCCCGAAAACCACCCCGAATATCGCCCTGAATACCACGCCGAATATCGCCCTGAATACCACCCTGAATATCGCCCTGAATACCACCCCGAATATCGCCCTGAATACCACCCCCAATATCGCCCTGAATACCACCCCCAATATCGCCCTGAATACCACCCCGAATATCGCCCTGAATACCACCCCGAATATCGCCCTGAATACCACCCCGAATATCGCCCTGAATACCACCCCCAATATCGCCCTGAATACCACCCCGAATATCGCCCTGAATACCACGCCGAATATCGCCCTGAATACCACGCCGAATATCGCCCTGAATACCACCCCGAATATCGCCCTGAATACCACCCCCAATATCGCCCTGAATACCACCCCGAATATCGCCCTGAATACCACCCCGAATATCGCCCTGAATACCACCCCCAATATCGCCCTGAATACCACGCCGAATATCGCCCTGAATACCACCCCCAATATCGCCCTGAATACCACCCCGAATATCGCCCTGAATACCACGCCGAATATCGCCCTGAATACCACGCCGAATATCGCCCTGAATACCACCCCGAATATCGCCCTGAATACCACGCCGAATATCGCCCTGAATACCACGCCGAATATCGCCCTGAATACCACCCCGAATGCTGCAAATGTCTAGTCAGGAGATTCCCACCAAAACTTCTCTCAGTCCATCACTACTTATACTGCGTTGTATATGGACTGGGCAACCACCAATATGGCCGCCATCACTGCTCGACCTTCATAGGCTCATCCACACCAGACGACAATCAGCAAATGAGGGATCGTCAGCAAACAACGAGGGATCGTTGGCAAATGAGGGATCGTCAGCAAACAACGAGGGATCGTCGGCAAATGAGGGATTGCGGCAAACAACGAGGGATCGCGGCAAACAACGAGGGATCGCGGCAAACAACGAGAGATCACGGCAAACAACGAGGGATCGTCGGCAATCAACGAGGGATCATCGGCAATCAACGAGGGATCGTCGGCAATCAACGAGGGATCGTCGGCAATCAACGAGGGATCGCCGGCAAACAACGAGGGAACGCGGCAAACAACGAGGGATCGCCGGCAAACGAGGGATCGTCGGCAAACGAGGGATCGTCGGCAAACGAGGGATCGTCGGCAAGCTGATGGGGATATGGCAGCGTGTGGCTGTGATCTAGCACACGTCTCACTCACTGGCTGATTGTATCTTTTTTGCCGGTTACACATTATTGATACTGGCAGCGCGGGGTCCCATATACGCAGCGAAGCCTGGTATCACCCCCGTCCTGTCAGTATATACCGCCCCCCTGTGCACAGACGCTGTGCTGCTGACTTTACAGCCAACAATTATGACTTTTCTAGAAAATTATATAACTAAGAAGAAACAGCAGAATGATGTGATATTTCCGGTGCAGGCCTGGTCTGTAGTGACGGTGTATCCGGTATATATCGGTCTGTAGTGACGGTGTGTCCGGTATATATCGGTCTGTAGTGACGGTGTATCCGGTATATATCGGTCTGTAGTGACGGTGTATCCGGTATATATCGTTCGGTAGTGACGGTGTATCCGGTATATATCGGTCTGTAGTGACGGTGTATCCGGTATATATCGGTCTGTAGTGACGGTGTATCCGGTATATATCGGTCTGTAGTGACGGTGTATCCGGTATATATCGGTCTGTAGTGACGGTGTATCCGGTATATATCGGTCTGTAGTGACGGTGTATCCGGTGTATATCGGTCTGTAGTGACGGTGTATCCGGTATATATCGGTCTGTAGTGACGGTGTATCCGGTATATATCGGTCTGTAGTGACGGTGTATCCGGTGTATATCGGTCTGTAGTGACGGTGTATCCGGTATATATCGGTCTGTAGTGACGGTGTATCCGGTATATATCGGTCTGTAGTGATGGTGTGTCCGGTATATATCGGTCTGTAGTGACGGTGTATCCGGTATATATCGTTCGGTAGTGACGGTGTATCCGGTATATATCGTTCGGTAGTGACGGTGTATCCGGTATATATCGGTCTGTAGTGACGGTGTGTCCGGTATATATCGGTCTGTAGTGACGGTGTATCCGGTATATATCGGTCTGTAGTGACGGTGTGTCCGGTATATATCGTTCGGTAGTGACGGTGTATCCGGTATATATCGGTCTGTAGTGACGGTGTATACGGTATATATCGGTCTGTAGTCACGGTGTATCCGGTATATATCAGTCTGTAGTGACGGTGTATCCGGTATATATCGGTCTGTAGTGACGGTGTATCCGGTGTATATCGGTCTGTAGTGACGGTGTATCCGGTATATATCGGTCTGTAGTGACGGTGTATCCGGTATATATCAGTCTGTAGTGACGGTGTATCCGGTATATATCGGTCTGTAGTGACGGTGTGTCCGGTATATATCGGTCTGTAGTGACGGTGTATCCGGTATATATCGGTCTGTAGTGACGGTGTATCCGGTATATATCGGTCTGTAGTGACGGTGTATCCGGTATATATCGGTCTGTAGTGACGGTGTATCCGGTATATATCGGTCTGTAGTGATGGTGTGTCCGGTATATATCGGTTTGTAGTGACGGTGTATCCGTTATATATCGGTCTGTAGTGACGGTGTATCCAGTATATATCGGTCTGTAGTCACGGTGTATCCGGTATATATCAGTCTGTAGTGACAGTATATCCGGTATATATCGGTCTTAGTGACGGTGTATCCGGTATATATCGGTCTGTAGTGACGGTGTATCCGGTATATATCGGTCTGTAGTGACGGTGTATCCGGTATATATCGGTCTGTAGTGACGGTGTATCCGGTATATATCGGTCTGTAGTGATGGTGTGTCCGGTATATATCGGTTTGTAGTGACGGTGTATCCGGTATATATCGGTCAGTAGTGACGGTGTATCCGGTATATATCGGTCTGTAGTGACGGTGTATCCGGTATATATCGGTCTGTAGTGACGGTGTATCCGGTATATATCGGTCAGTAGTGACGGTGTATCCGGTATATATCGGTCTGTAGTGACGGTGTATCCGGTATATATCGGTCTTAGTGACGGTGTATCCGGTATATATCGGTCTGTAGTGACGGTGTATCCGGTATATATCGGTCTGTAGTGACGGTGTATCCGATATATATCGGTCTGCAGTGACGGTGTATCCGGTGTATATCGGTCTGTAGTGACGGTGTATCCGGTATATATCGGTCTGTAGTGACGGTGTATCCGGTATATATCGGTCTGTAGTGACGGTGTATCCGGTATATATCGGTCTGTAGTGACGGTGTATCCGGTATATATCGGTCTGTAGTGACAGTGTATCCGGTATATATCGGTCTGTAGTGACGGTGTATCTGGTATATATCGGTCTTAGTGACGGTGTATCCGGTATGTATCGGTCTTTAGTGACGGTGTATACGGTATATATCGGTCTGTAGTGACGGTGTATCCGGTATATATCGGTCTGTAGTGACGTTGTATCCGGTATATATCGGTCTGTAGTGACGGTGTATCCTGTATATATCGGTCTGTAGTGACGGTGTATCCGGTATATATCGGTCTGTAGTGACGGTGTATCCGGTATATATCGGTCTGTAGTGACGGTGTATCCGGTATATATCAGTCCGTAGTGACGGTGTATACGGTATATATCGGTCTGTAGTCACGGTGTATCCGGTATATATCAGTCTGTAGTGACGGTGTATCCGGTATATATCGGTCTTAGTGACGGTGTATCCGGTATATATCGGTCTGTAGTGACGGTGTATACGGTATATATCGGTCTGTAGTGACGGTGTATCCGGTATATATCGGTCCGTAGTGACGGTGTATCCGGTATATCTCGGTCCGTAGTGACGGTGTATATCGGTCCGTAGTGACGGTGTATACGGTATATATCGGTCTGTAGTCACGGTGTATCCGGTATATATCGGTCTGTAGTGACGGTGTATCCGGTATATATCGGTCTGCAGTGACAGTGTATCCGGTATATATCGGTCTGTAGTGACGGTGTATCTGGTATATATCGGTCTTAGTGACGTTGTATCCGGTATGTATCGGTCTGTAGTGACGGTGTATACGGTATATATCGGTCTGTAGTGACGGTGTATCCGGTATATATCGGTCCGTAGTGACGGTGTATCCGGTATATATCGGTCTGTAGTGACGGTGTATCCGGTATATATCGGTCTGTAGTCACGGTGTATCCGGTATATATCAGTCTGTAGTGACAGTATATCCGGTATATATCGGTCTTAGTGACGGTGTATCCGGTATATATCGGTCTGTAGTGACGGTGTGTCCGGTATATATCGGTCTGTAGTGACGGTGTATCCGGTATATATTATTATTATTATTATTTATTATTATAGCGCCATTTATTCCATGGCGCTTTACAAGTGAAAGAGGGTATACGTACAACAATCATTAACAGTACAAGACAGACTGGTATAGGAGGAGAGAGGACCCTGCCCGCGAGGGCTCACAGTCTACAGGGAATGGGTGATGGTACAATAGGTGAGGACAGAGCTGTTTGCGCAGTGGTCTACTGGGCTGAGGGCTATTGTAGGTTGTAGGCTTGTTGGAAGAGGTGGGTCTTGAGGTTCCTCTTGAAGCTTTCCACGGTAGTGGAGAGTCTGATGTGCTGAGGTAGAGCGTTCCAGAGTATGGGGGATGCACGGGAGAAATCTTGTACACGATTGTGGGAAGAGGAAATAAGAGAGGAGCAGAGAAGGAGATCTTGTGAGGATCTAAGGTTGCGTGCAGGTAGGTACTGGGAGACTAGGTCACAGATGTAGGGAGGAGACAGGTTGTGCATGGCTTTGTATGTCATGGTTAATGTTTTGAACTGGAGTCGTTGGGCGATGGGAAGCCAGTGAAGGGATTGGCAGAGTGGCGAGGCTGGGGAGTAGCGAGGGGAGAGGTGGATTAAGCGGGCTGCAGAGTTTAGGATAGATTGGAGGGGTGCAAGAGTGTTGGAAGGGAGGCCAGAGAGCAGGAGGTTGCAGTAGTCGAGGCGGGAGATGATGAGGGCATGCACTAATATATCGGTCTGTAGTCACGGTGTATCCGGTATATATCGGTCTGTAGTGACAGTATATCCGGTATATATCGGTCTGTAGTGACGGTGTATCCGGTATATATCGGTCTGTAGTGACGGTGTATCTGGTGTATATCGGTCTGTAGTGACGGTGTATCTGGTGTATATCGGTCTGTAGTGACGGTGTATCCGGTATATATCGGTCTGTAGTGACGGTGTATACGGTATATATCGGTCTGTATTGACGGTGTATACGGTATATATCGGTCTGTATTGACGGTGTATACGGTATATATCGGTCTGTAGTGACGGTGTATCCGGTATATATCGGTCCGTAGTGACGGTGTATCCGGTATATATCGGTCTTAGTGACGGTGTATCCGGTATATATCGGTCTGTAGTGACGGTGTATCCGGTGTATATCGGTCTGTAGTGACGGTGTATCCGGTGTATATCGGTCCGTAGTGACGTGTATCCGGTATATATCGGTCCGTAGTGACGGTGTATCCGGTATATATCGGTCTGTAGTGACGGTGTATCCGGTATATATCGGTCCGTAGTGACGGTGTATCCGGTATATATCGGTCCGTAGTGACGGTGTATCCGGTATATATCGGTCTGTAGTGACGGTGTATCCGGTATATATCGGTCTGTAGTGACGGTGTATCCGGTATATATCGGTCCGTAGTGACGGTGTATCCGGTGTATATCGGTCTGTAGTGACGGTGTATCCGGTATATATCGGTCCGTAGTGACGGTGTATCCGGTATATATCGGTCTGTAGTGACGGTGTATCCGGTATATATTGGTCCGTAGTGACGGTGTATCCGGTATATATCGGTCCGTAGTGACGGTGTATCCGGTATATATTGGTCCGTAGTGACGGTGTATCCGGTATATATCGGTCCGTAGTGACGGTGTATCCGGTATATATCGGTCTGTAGTGACGGGTATCCGGTATATATCGGTCTGTAGTGACAGTGTATCCGGTATATATCGGTCTGTAGTGAGGGTGTATCCGGTGTATATCGGTCTGTAGTGACGGTGTATCCGGTATATATCGGTCTGTAGTGACGGTGTATCCGGTATATATCGGTCCGTAGTGACGGTGTATCCGGTATATATCGGTCTGTAGTGACGGTGTATCCGGTATATATCGGTCTGTAGTGACGGTGTATCCGGTATATATCGGTCCGTAGTGACGGTGTATCCGGTGTATATCGGTCCGTAGTGACGGTGTATCCGGTATATATCGGTCCGTAGTGACGGTGTATCCGGTATATATCGGTCCGTAGTGACGGTGTATCCGGTATATATCGGTCTGTAGTGACGGTGTATCCGGTATATATCGGTCTGTAGTGACAGTGTATCCGGTATATATCGGTCTGTAGTGAGGGTGTATCCGGTGTATATCGGTCTGTAGTGACGGTGTATCCGGTATATATCGGTCTGTAGTGACGGTGTATCCGGTATATATCGGTCTGTAGTGACGGTGTATATCGGTCTGTAGTGACGGTGTATATCGGTCTGTAGTGACGGTGTATCCGGTATATATCGGTCTGTAGTGACGGTGTATCCGGTATATATCGTTCGGTAGTGACGGTGTATCCGGTATATATCGGTCTGTAGTGACGGTGTATCCGGTATATATCGGTCTGTAGTGACGGTGTATCCGGTATATCTCGGTCTGTAGTGATGGTGTATCCAGTATATATCGGTCTGTAGTGACGGTGTATCCGATATATATATCGGTCTGTAGTGACGGTGTATCTGGTATATATCGGTTTGTAGTGACGGTGTATCCGGTATATCTCGGTCTGTAGTGACGGTGTATCCGGTATATATCGGTCTGTAGTGACGGTGTATCCGGTATATATCGGTCTGTAGTGACGGTGTGTCCGGTATATATCGGTCTGTAGTGACGGTGTGTCCGGTATATATCGGTCTGTAGTGACGGTGTATCCGGTATATATCGGTCTGTAGTGACAGTGTATACGGTATATATCGGTCTGTAGTGACGGTGTATCCGGTATATATCGGTCTGTAGTGACGGTGTATCCGGTATATATCGGTCTGTAGTGACGGTGTATCCGGTATATATCGGTCTGTAGTGACGGTGTGTCCGGTATATATCGGTCTGTAGTGACGGTGTGTCCGGTATATATTGGTCTGTAGTGACGGTGTATCCGGTATATATCGGTCTGTAGTGACGGTGTATCCGGTATATATCGGTCTGTAGTGACGGTGTATCCGGTATATATCGGTCTGTAGTGACGGTGTGTCCGGTATATATCGGTCTGTAGTGATGGTGTATCCGGTGTATATCAGTCTGTAGTGACGGTGTATCCGGTATATATCGGTCTGTAGTGACGGTGTGTCCGGTATATATCGGTCTGTAGTGACGGTGTGTCCGGTATATATCGGTCTGTAGTGACGGTGTGTCCGGTATATATCGGTCTGTAGTGACGGTGTATCCGGTATATATCGGTCTGTAGTGACAGTGTATACGGTATATATCGGTCTGTAGTGACGGTGTATCCGGTATATATCGGTCTGTAGTGACGGTGTATCCGGTATATATCGGTCTGTAGTGACGGTGTATCCGGTATATATCGGTCTGTAGTGACGGTGTGTCCGGTATATATCGGTCTGTAGTGACGGTGTGTCCGGTATATATTGGTCTGTAGTGACGGTGTATCCGGTATATATCGGTCTGTAGTGACGGTGTATCCGGTATATATCGGTCTGTAGTGACGGTGTATCCGGTATATATCGGTCTGTAGTGACGGTGTGTCCGGTATATATCGGTCTGTAGTGATGGTGTATCCGGTGTATATCAGTCTGTAGTGACGGTGTATCCGGTATATATCGGTCTGTAGTGACGGTGTGTCCGGTATATATCGGTCTGTAGTGACGGTGTGTCCGGTATATATCGGTCTGCAGTGATGGTGTGTCCGGTATATATCGGTCTGTAGTGACGGTGTGTCCGGTATATATCGGTCTGTAGTGATGGTGTATCCGGTGTATATCAGTCTGTAGTGACGGTGTATCCGGTATATATCGGTCTGTAGTGACGGTGTATCCGGTATATATCAGTCTGTAGTGACGGTGTGTCCGGTATATATCGGTCTGTAGTGATGGTGTATCCGGTGTATATCAGTCTGTAGTGACGGTGTATCCGGTATATATCGGTCTGTAGTGACGGTGTGTCCGGTATATATCGGTCTGTAGTGACGGTGTGTCCGGTATATATCAGTCTGTAGTGACGGTGTATCCGGTATATATCGGTCTGTAGTGACGGTGTATCAGGTATATATCGGTCTGTAGTGACGGTGTATCCGGTATATATCGGTCTGTAGTGACGGTGTATCCGGTATATATCGGTCTGTAGTGACGGTGTATCCGGTGTATATCGGTCTGTAGTGACGGTGTATCCGGTATATATCGGTCTGTAGTGACGGTGTATCCGGTATATATCGGTCAGTAGTGACGGTGTATCCGGTATATATCAGTCTGTAGTGACGGTGTATCCGGTGTATATCGGTCTGTAGTGACGTGTGTCCGGTATATATCGGTCTGTAGTGACGGTGTATCCGGTATCTATCGATCTGTAGTGACGGTGTATCTGGTATATATCAGTCTGTAGTGACGGTGTATCCGGTATATATCGGTCTGTAGTGACGGTGTATCCGGTATATATCGGTCTGTAGTGACGGTGTATCCGGTATATATCGGTCTGTAGTGACGGTGTGTCCGGTATATATCGGTCTGTAGTGACGGTGTATCCGGTGTATATCAGTCTGTAGTGACGGTGTATCCGGTATATATCGGTCTGTAGTGACGGTGTATCCGGTATATATCGGTCTGTAGTGACGGTGTATCCGGTATATATCGGTCTGTAGTGACGGTGTATCCGGTATATATCGGTCTGTAGTGACGGTGTATCCGGTATATATCAGTCTGTAGTGACGGTGTGTCCGGTATATATCGGTCTGTAGTGACGGTGTATCCGGTATATATCGGTCTGTAGTGACGGTGTATCCGGTATATATCGGTCTGTAGTGACGGTGTATCCTGTATATATCGGTCTGTAGTGACGGTGTATCCGGTATATATCGGTCTGTAGTGACGGTGTATCTGGTATATATCGGTCTGTAGTGACGGTGTATCCGGTATATATCAGTCCGTAGTGACGGTGTATACGGTATATATCGGTCTGTAGTCACGGTGTATCCGGTATATATCAGTCTGTAGTGACGGTGTATCCGGTATATATCGGTCTTAGTGACGGTGTATCCGGTATATATCGGTCTGTAGTGACGGTGTATACGGTATATATCGGTCTGTAGTGACGGTGTATCCGGTATATATCGGTCCGTAGTGACGGTGTATCCGGTATATCTCGGTCCGTAGTGACGGTGTATATCGGTCCGTAGTGACGGTGTGTCCGGTATATATCGGTCTGTAGTGATGGTGTGTCCGGTATATATCAGTCTGTAGTGACGGTGTGTCCGGTATATATCGGTCTGTAGTGACGGTGTGTCCGGTATATATCGGTCTGTAGTGACGGTGTATCCGGTATATATCAGTCTGTAGTGACGGTGTGTCCGGTATATATCGGTCTGTAGTGACGGTGTATCCGGTATATATCGGTCTGTAGTGACGGTGTATCCGGTATATATCAGTCTGTAGTGACGGTGTGTCCGGTATATATTGGTCTGTAGTGACGGTGTGTCCGGTATATATCGGTCTGTAGTGACGGTGTATCCGGTATATATCGGTCTGTAGTGACGGTGTGTCCGGTATATATCAGTCTGTAGTGACGGTGTGTCCGGTATATATCGGTCTGTAGTGACGGTGTATCCGGTGTATATCAGTCTGTAGTGACGGTGTATCCGGTATATATCGGTCTGTAGTGAGGGTGTATCCGATATATATCGGTCTGTAGTGACGGTGTATCCGGTATATATCGGTCGGATGTGGCGGTGCAGATACAATATTGGGGAGCTGCAGCTGCAGATCCTCTGGATTCGGGCACCTGGGACCCTCCGGGACGGAGCGCGGTCGGCCGGGGGAGGAATGTGCGGGGGAGGGGAACGCGCCTCCATTATAGGATTTGGAAAGTGAATGTTTAAATTCTCCCAAAACAAAAGCGGAGTCAGAGTGCGAGGAGCGGAGCGCACAAAGCGTCCTCAGAGCCGCGCGGGGGGGGCCCTGCAGAAGCCCGCGGCACACAGCGGCAGGGAGAATAGGATTAGCGGAATAATACCGTCACCCCGATGGTTGCTGCGCCGCCGCTCACTGCCCCCATTGTCCCTCCGTCCCTTCACAGATAATTTATGCTAATCTGTCTGTCCTAAAAGCGGCAAACTGTGACGAGAGGAGCGGGGGTCCGGGGGGACCCCACAAATCACCTGGGATTCAGTAACTGAGGACTGAGGGTCCGGGGGGACCCCACAAATCACCTGGGATTCAGTAACTGAGGACTGAGGGTCCGGGGGGGACCCCACAAATCACCCGGGGATTCAGCAACCGAGGACTGAGGGTCCGGGTGGGACCCCACAAATCACCCGGGGATTCAGCAACCGAGGACTGAGGGTCCAGGGGGGACCCCACAAATCACCCGGGATTCAGTAACTGAGGACTGAGGGTCCGGGGGGGACCCCACAAATCACCCGGGGATTCAGCAACCGAGGACTGAGGGTCCGGGTGGGACCCCACAAATCACCCGGGGATTCAGCAACCGAGGACTGAGGGTCCGGGGGGACCCCACAAATCACCCTGGATTCAGTAACTGAGGACTGAGGGTCCGGGGGGACCCCACAAATCACCCTGGATTCAGTAACTGAGGACTGAGGGTCCGGGGGGGACCCCACAAATCACCCGGGATTCAGTAACTGAGGACTGAGGGTCCGGGGGGGACCCCACAAATCACCCGGGGATTCAGCAACCGAGGACTGAGGGTCCGGGGGGGACCCCACAAATCACCCGGGATTCAGTAACTGAGGACTGAGGGTCCGGGGGGGACCCCACAAATCACCCGGGGATTCAGCAACCGAGGACTGAGGGTCCGGGGGGGACCCCACAAATCACCCGGGGATTCAGCAACCGAGGACTGAGGGTCCGGGGGGACCCCACAAATCACCCTGGGATTCAGCAACCGAGGACTGAGGGTCCGGGGGGACCCCACAAATCACCCGGGATTCAGTAACTGAGGACTGAGGGTCCGGGGGGGCCCCACAAATCACCCGGGATTCAGTAACTGAGGACTGAGGGTCGGGGGGACCCCACAAATCACCCGGGATTCAGTAACTGAGGACTGAGGGTCCGGGGGGGCCCCACAAATCACCCGGGATTCAGTAACTGAGGACTGAGGGTCGGGGGGACCCCACAAATTACCCGGGTAGATTAAGCAATTCAGGAGATGCCCTCTAATTGGTGGAAAATGACATACATAAAACTCCACATACTTAAAGGGCCGGTGTCCGGGTTCTGCCAAAAAATAAGGTAAATTTCCTGTTTTCTCTTTAGCACTTTCTGCAGATCTCTGCTCGCTGCAAATCCTATCCAGCTGGAGGTCTGGTGCCGTGTATCAGTGCAGGGAAACGTGTGGAGCCCACAGAGGATTGCCACAAACCGGCCACTGGTCCACAGTCACTGACAGCAAGCAGAGGTCCTGACAAGCCGAGCACAATCTGCCTCCGAGAATGGACCGGCCCTTTAAGAAACACAAACTGCAGAATTCACAAAAGTGTCCGAATAAATGTCCCCGTCCTGATGAGGCACCTCCGGGGATGGACGTGGACGGACACACCTGTGGATTCCACAGCACTGATGGAGGGCGCACAGGTGGATTCCACAGCACTGCACTGATGGGGGACGCACAGGTGGATTCCACAGCACTGCACTGATGGGGGACGCACAGTGGATTCCACAGCACTGCACTGATGGGGGACGCACAGGTGGATTCCACAGCACTGCACTGATGGGGGACGCACAGGTGGATTCCACAGCACTGCACTGATGGGGGACGCACAGGTGGATTCCACAGCACTGCACTGATGGGGGACGCACAGTGGATTCCACAGCACTGCACTGATGGGGACGCACAGGTGGATTCCACAGCACTGCACTGATGGGGGACGCACAGGTGGATTCCACAGCACTGCACTGATGGGGACGCACAGGTGGATTCCACAGCACTGCACTGATGGAGGATGCACAGGTGGATTCCACAGCACTGCACTGATGGAGGACGCACAGGTGGATTCCACAGCACTGCACTGATGGAGGACGCACAGGTGGATTCCACAGCACTGCACTGATGGAGGACGCACAGGTGGATTCCACAGCACTGCACTGATGGTGGACGCACAGGTGGATTCCACAGCACTGCACTGATGGTGGACGCACAGGTGGATTCCACAGCACTGCACTGATGGAGGATGCACAGGTGGATTCCACAGCACTGCACTGATGGAGGACGCACAGGTGGATTCCACAGCACTACACTGATGGGGGACGCACAGGTGGATTCCAGTTTCCAGACTTAAGACGTTTCCATATTGTCGTCTTCAGTAAACTGAAATCCACAGCTGGACTCACCCGATATCAGGGTGAACCCCTCCTACACGACCACAACACCACAACACTGTGACACCGCAACACCGTGCTACAACCACAACACCACAACACTGACACCGTGCTACAACCACAAACACCACGACACTACAGCACTGTGGTACGACCACAACACCTGGTTGTCATGTATTGTGGTTGTATCATGAACACGTGACAGCCACAACACTGATACAACAATCAGACATAACCAGTACACGTGGTTTTGCACACGTGGCTGCTGACTGACCTGGCGAGCTGGAGGACGGACTCACCGTCAGCAGTACCTCCTGGTTATCGGCCAGCGCCTGCTTAGCCAAGTACCGCTCTCTCTTCACTTTTATCTCCACCGACTCGGGAATATCTGGCACCATCCAGTCTATACAACGAAGGCTGAAGAAGACCACGTGCTGAGGAGACACAAGATGGCGTCAGAAGATCCACACACTAGACGATCCCCCCACGTCTGCAGCCGAGCGTCCGTGCCCCACCGTCACTAGTCACAGGCTCACGGATTAGTATTGCACCTTTATTCTATGCACCACGTGCATCACTTTGAAGAATTTGGTGCAAAAATCAGCGACACAGACCACGAATCAAAAGAAGAAAAGGCAATAAACCCCCAGAAATGATGACGGGGGCCGCAGTGTCTGACCTCAAACGCAATGATGAAGCCGAGGCGGACCGCGAGGAGCTTCCAGTAGAAGAGCGAGTATCTGCCATCCTCATCCCGGAAAGCCTTGTACCTGCAGAAGAGGAGCCGGTCACTGGAGGACGGGTGTTATCTCCAGCACCATGGGGCGGCAAAGATCCATGCCAGGACGGCACTCACCTACATCCATGCCAGGACGCCGCTCACCTACATCCATGCCAGGACGCCGCTCACCTACATCCATGCCAGGACAGCACTCACCTACATCCATGCCAGGACAGCACTCACCTACATCCATGCCAGGACGGCACTCACCTACATCCATGCCAGGACAGCACTCACCTACATCCATGCCAGGACAGCACGCACCTACATCCATGCCAGGACGGCACTCACCTACATCCATGCCAGGACGGCACTCACCTACATCCATGCCAGGACAGCACTCGCCTACATCCATGCCAGGACAGCACTCACCTACATCCATGCCAGGACGCCGCTCACCTACATCCATGCCAGGACGGCACTCACCTACATCCATGCCAGGACGGCACTCACCTACATCCATGCCAGGACGGCACTCACCTACATCCATGCCAGGACAGCACTCACCTACATCCATGCCAGGACAGCACTCACCTACATCCATGCCAGGACGCCGCTCACCTACATCCATGCCAGGACGGCACTCACCTACATCCATGCCAGGACGCCGCTCACCTACATCCATGCCAGGACGCCGCTCACCTACATCCATGCCAGGACGGCACTCACCTACATCCATGCCAGGACAGCACTCACCTACATCCATGCCAGGACAGCACTCACCTACATCCATGCCAGGACGCCGCTCACCTACATCCATGCCAGGACGCCGCTCACCTACATCCATGCCAGGACGCCGCTCACCTACATCCATGCCAGGACAGCACTCACCTACATCCATGCCAGGACGCCGCTCACCTACATCCATGCCAGGACGCCGCTCACCTACATCCATGCCAGGACACCGCTCACCTACATCCATGCCAGGACACCGCTCACCTACATCCATGCCAGGACGGCGCTCACCTACATCCATGCCAGGACGGCGCTCACCTACATCCATGCCAGGACAGCACTCACCTACATCCATGCCAGGACAGCACTCACCTACATCCATGCCAGGACAGCGCTCACCTACATCCAAGCCAGGACGCCGCTCACCTACATCCATGCCAGGACGGCACTCACCTACATCCATGCCAGGACGCCGCTCACCTACATCCATGCCAGGACGGCACTCACCTACATCCATGCCAGGACGGCACTCACCTACATCCATGCCAGGACAGCACTCACCTACATCCATGCCAGGACAGCACTCACCTACATCCATGCCAGGACGCCGCTCACCTACATCCATGCCAGGACGGCACTCACCTACATCCATGCCAGGACGCCGCTCACCTACATCCATGCCAGGACAGCACTCACCTACATCCATGCCAGGACAGCACTCACCTACATCCATGCCAGGACGCCGCTCACCTACATCCATGCCAGGATGGCACTCACCTACATCCATGCCAGGACGCCGCTCACCTACATCCATGCCAGGACAGCACTCACCTACATCCATGCCAGGACACCGCTCCCCTACATCCATGCCAGGACAGCACTCACCTACATCCATGCCAGGACAGCGCTCACCTACATCCATGCCAGGACAGCACTCACCTACATCCATGCCAGGACAGCGCTCACCTACATCCATGCCAGGACACCGCTCACCTACATCCATGCCAGGACGCCGCTCACCCACATCCATGCCAGGACGCCGCTCACCTACATCCATACCAGGACGCCGCTCACCTACATCCATGCCAGGACGGCGCTCACCTACATCCATGCCAGGACGGCGCTCACCTACATCCATGCCAGGACGCCGCTCACCTACATCCATGCCAGGACGCCGCTCACCTACATCCATGCCAGGACGCCGCTCCCCTACATCCATGCCAGGACGGCGCTCACCTACATCCATGCCAGGACAGCACTCACCTACATCCATGCCAGGACAGCACTCACCTACATCCATGCCAGGACAGCACTCACCTACATCCATGCCAGGACAGCACTCACCTACATCCATGCCAGGACAGCACTCACCTACATCCATGCCAGGACAGCACTCACCTACAACCATGCCAGGACAGCACTCACCTACATCCATGCCAGGACGCCGCTCACCTACATCCATGCCAGGACGCCGCTCACCTACATCCATGCCAGGACGCCGCTCACCTACATCCATGCCAGGACGCAGCTCACCTACATCCATGCCAGGACAGCGCTCACCTACATCCATGCCAGGACACCGCTCACCTACATCCATGCCAGGACACCGCTCACCTACATCCATGCCAGGACACCGCTCACCTACATCCATGCCAGGACTCCGCTGACCTACATCCATGCCAGGACAGCGCTCACCTACATCCATGCCAGGACACCGCTCACCTACATCCATGCCAGGACACCGCTCACCTACATCCATGCCAGGACACCGCTCACCTACATCCATGCCAGGACAGCGCTCACCTACATCCATGCCAGGACACCGCTCACCTACATCCATGCCAGGACAGCGCTCACCTACACCCATGCCAGGACAGCGCTCACCTACATCCATGCCAGGACAGCACTCACCTACATCCATGCCAGGACGCCGCTCACCTACATCCATGCCAGGACAGCACTCACCTACATCCATGCCAGGACAGCACTCACCTACATCCATGCCAGGACAGCACTCACCTACACCCATGCCAGGACAGCGCTCACCTACATCCATGCCAGGACAGCACTCACCTACATCCATGCCAGGACGCCGCTCACCTACATCCATGCCAGGACGCCGCTCACCTACATCCATGCCAGGACAGAGCTCACCTACATCCATGCCAGGACAGCACTCACCTACATCCATGCCAGGACAGCACTCACCTACATCCATGCCAGGACAGCGCTCACCTACATCCATGCCAGGACAGCACTCACCTACATCCATGCCAGGACAGCGCTCACCTACATCCATGCCAGGACAGCACTCACCTACATCCATGCCAGGACACCGCTCCCCTACATCCATGCCAGGACAGCACTCACCTACATCCATGCCAGGACAGCACTCACCTACATCCATGCCAGGACAGCACTCACCTACATCCATGCCAGGACAGCACTCACCTACATCCATGCCAGGACAGCACTCACCTACATCCATGCCAGGACGCCGCTCACCTACATCCATGCCAGGACAGCGCTCACCTACATCCATGCCAGGACAGCACTCACCTACACCCATGCCAGGACGCCGCTCACCTACATCCATGCCAGGACAGCGCTCACCTACATCCATGCCAAGACAGCACTCACCTACATCCATGCCAGGACGCCGCTCACCTACATCCATGCCAGGACGCCGCTCACCTACATCCATGCCAGGACGCCGCTCACCTACATCCATGCCAGGACGGCGCTCACCTACATCCATGCCAGGACGCCGCTCACCTACATCCATGCCAGGACGCCGCTCACCTACATCCATGTCAGGACGCCGCTCACCTACATCCATGCCAGGACGCCGCTCACCTACATCCATGCCAGGACGGCGCTCATCTACATCCATGCCAGGACAGCACTCACCTACATCCATGCCAGGACAGCACTCACCTACATCCATGCCAGGACAGCACTCACCTACATCCATGCCAGGACAGCGCTCACCTACATCCATGCCAGGACAGCACTCACCTACATCCATGCCAGGACAGCGCTCACCTACATCCATGCCAGGACACCGCTCACCTACATCCATGCCAGGACACCGCTCACCTACATCCATGCCAGGATGGCACTCACCTACATCCATGCCAGGACAGCACTTACCTACATCCATGCCAGGACAGCGCTCACCTACATCCATGCCAGGACACCGCTCACCTACATCCATGCCAGGACAGCACTCACCTACATCCATGCCAGGACAGCGTTCACCTACATCCATGCCAGGACGCCGCTCACCTACATCCATGCCAGGACGCCGCTCACCTACATCCATGCCAGGACGCCGCTCACCTACATCCATGCCAGGACACCGCTCACCTACATCCATGCCAGGACAGCACTCACCTACATCCATGCCAGGACAGCACTCACCTACATCCATGCCAGGACAGCGCTCACCTACATCCATGCCAGGACAGCGCTCGCCTACATCAATGCCAGGACAGCACTCACCTACATCCATGCCAGGACAGCACTCACCTACATCCATGCCAGGACAGCGCTCACCTACATCCATGCCAGGACAGCACTCACCTACATCCATGCCAGGACAGCACTCACCTACATCCATGCCAGGACAGCGCTCACCTACATCCATGCCAGGACGGCACTCACCTACATCCATGCCAGGACAGCACTCAACTACATCCATGCCAGGACAGCACTCACCTACATCCATGCCAGGACACCGCTCACCTACATCCATACCAGGACGGCGCTCACCTACATCCATGCCAGGACAGCGCTCACCTACATCCATGCCAGGACAGCGCTCACCTACACCCATGCCAGGACAGCGCTCACCTACATCCATGCCAGGACAGCACTCACCTACATCCATGCCAGGACGCCGCTCACCTACATCCATGCCAGGACAGCACTCACCTACATCCATGCCAGGACAGCACTCACCTACACCCATGCCAGGACAGCGCTCACCTACATCCATGCCAGGACAGCACTCACCTACATCCATGCCAGGACGCCGCTCACCTACATCCATGCCAGGACGCCGCTCACCTACATCCATGCCAGGACAGCGCTCACCTACATCCATACCAGGACAGCACTCACCTACATCCATGCCAGGACAGCACTCACCTACATCCATGCCAGGACAGCGCTCACCTACATCCATGCCAGGACAGCACTCACCTACATCCATGCCAGGACAGCGCTCACCTACATCCATGCCAGGACAGCACTCACCTACATCCATGCCAGGACAGCACTCACCTACATCCATGCCAGGACAGCACTCACCTACATCCATGCCAGGACAGCACTCACCTACATCCATGCCAGGACAGCACTCACCTACATCCATGCCAGGACAGCACTCACCTACATCCATGCCAGGACGCCGCTCACCTACATCCATGCCAGGACAGCGCTCACCTACATCCATGCCAGGACAGCACTCACCTACACCCATGCCAGGACAGCGCTCACCTACATCCATGCCAAGACAGCACTCACCTACATCCATGCCAGGACACCGCTCACCTACATCCATGCCAGGACGCCGCTCACCTACATCCATGCCAGGACGCCGCTCACCTACATCCATGCCAGGACGGCGCTCACCTACATCCATGCCAGGACGCCGCTCACCTACATCCATGCCAGGACGCCGCTCACCTACATCCATGTCAGGACGCCGCTCACCTACATCCATGCCAGGACGCCGCTCACCTACATCCATGCCAGGACGGCGCTCACCTACATCCATGCCAGGACAGCACTCACCTACATCCATGCCAGGACAGCACTCACCTACATCCATGCCAGGACAGCACTCACCTACATCCATGCCAGGACAGCGCTCACCTACATCCATGCCAGGACAGCACTCACCTACATCCATGCCAGGACAGCGCTCACCTACATCCATGCCAGGACACCGCTCACCTACATCCATGCCAGGACACCGCTCACCTACATCCATGCCAGGACGGCACTCACCTATATCCATGCCAGGACAGCACTTACCTACATCCATGCCAGGACAGCGCTCACCTACATCCATGCCAGGACACCGCTCACCTACATCCATGCCAGGACAGCACTCACCTACATCCATGCCAGGACAGCGCTCACCTACATCCATGCCAGGACGCCGCTCACCTACATCCATGCCAGGACGCCGCTCACCTACATCCATGCCAGGACGCCGCTCACCTACATCCATGCCAGGACACCGCTCACCTACATCCATGCCAGGACAGCACTCACCTACATCCATGCCAGGACAGCACTCACCTACATCCATGCCAGGACAGCGCTCACCTACATCCATGCCAGGACAGCGCTCGCCTACATCAATGCCAGGACAGCACTCACCTACATCCATGCCAGGACAGCACTCACCTACATCCATGCCAGGACAGCGCTCACCTACATCCATGCCAGGACAGCACTCACCTACATCCATGCCAGGACAGCACTCACCTACATCCATGCCAGGACAGCGCTCACCTACATCCATGCCAGGACGGCACTCACCTACATCCATGCCAGGACAGCACTCAACTACATCCATGCCAGGACAGCACTCACCTACATCCATGCCAGGACACCGCTCACCTACATCCATACCAGGACGGCGCTCACCTACATCCATGCCAGGACAGCGCTCACATACATCCATGCCAGGACAGCGCTCACCTACATCCATGCCAGGACGGGACTCACCTACATCCATGCCAGGACGCCGCTCACCTACATCCATGCCAGGACACCGCTCACCTACATCCATGCCAGGACGCCGCTCACCTACATCCATGCCAGGACGCCACTCACCTACATCCATGCCAGGACAGCACTCACCTACATCCATGCCAGGACAGCACTCACCTACATCCATGCCAGGACAGCACTCACCTACATCCATGCCAGGACAGCACTCACCTACATCCATGCCAGGACAGCACTCACCTACATCCATGCCAGGACGCCACTCACCTACATCCATGCCAGGACGCCACTCACCTACATCCATGCCAGGACAGCACTCACCTACATCCATGCCAGGACAGCACTCACCTACATCCATGCCAGGACACCGCTCACCTACATCCATGCCAGGACAGCGCTCACCTACATCCATGCCAGGACGCCGCTCACCTACATCCATGCCAGGACAGCACTCACCTACATCCATGCCAGGACGCCGCTCACCTACATCCATGCCAGGACGCCGCTCACCTACATCCATGCCAGGACGCCGCTCACCTACATCCATGCCAGGACAGCGCTCACCTACATCCATGCCAGGACAGCGCTCACCTACATCCATGCCAGGACACCGCTCACCTACATCCATGCCAGGACGGCGCTCACCTACATCCATGCCAGGACAGCACTCACCTACATCCATGCCAGGACGCCGCTCACCTACATCCATGCCAGGACGCCGCTCACCTACATCCATGCCAGGACACCGCTCACCTACATCCATGCCAGGACAGCGCTCACCTACATCCATGCCAGGACGCCGCTCACCTACATCCATGCCAGGACGCCGCTCACCTACATCCATGCCAGGACGCCGCTCACCTACATCCATGCCAGGATGCCGCTCACCTACATCCATGCCAGGACAGCGCTCACCTACATCCATGCCAGGACAGCGCTCACCTACATCCATGCCAGGACGCCGCTCACCTACATCCATGCCAGGACAGCACTCACCTACATCCATGCCAGGACACCGCTCACCTACATCCATGCCAGGACACCGCTCACCTACATCCATGCCAGGACACCGCTCACCTACATCCATGCCAGGACAGCGCTCACCTACATCCATGCCAGAACACCGCTCACCTACATCCATGCCAGGACAGCGCTCACCTACACCCATGCCAGGACAGCGCTCACCTACATCCATGCCAGGACACCGCTCACCTACATCCATGCCAGGACAGCGCTCACCTACATCCATGCCAGGACGCCGCTCACCTACATCCATGCCAGGACAGCACTCACCTACATCCATGCCAGGACGCCGCTCACCTACATCCATGCCAGGACGCCGCTCACCTACACCCATGCCAGGACAGCGCTCACCTACATCCATGCCAGGACAGCACTCACCTACACCCATGCCAGGACAGCGCTCACCTACATCCATGCCAGGACAGCACTCACCTACATCCATGCCAGGACGCCGCTCACCTACATCCATGCCAGGACAGCGCTCACCTACATCCATGCCAGGACAGCGCTCACCTACATCCATGCCAGGACGCCGCTCACCTACATCCATGCCAGGACAGCACTCACCTACATCCATGCCAGGACACCGCTCACCTACATCCATGCCAGGACACCGCTCACCTACATCCATGCCAGGACACCGCTCACCTACATCCATGCCAGGACAGCGCTCACATACATCCATGCCAGGACACCGCTCACCTACATCCATGCCAGGACAGCGCTCACCTACACCCATGCCAGGACAGCGCTCACCTACATCCATGCCAGGACACCGCTCACCTACATCCATGCCAGGACAGCGCTCACCTACATCCATGCCAGGACGCCGCTCACCTACATCCATGCCAGGACAGCACTCACCTACATCCATGCCAGGACGCCGCTCACCTACATCCATGCCAGGACGCCGCTCACCTACACCCATGCCAGGACAGCGCTCACCTACATCCATGCCAGGACAGCACTCACCTACACCCATGCCAGGACAGCGCTCACCTACATCCATGCCAGGACAGCACTCACCTACATCCATGCCAGGACGCCGCTCACCTACATCCATGCCAGGACAGCGCTCACCTACATCCATGCCAGGACAGCACTCACCTACACCCACGCCAGGACAGCGCTCACCTACATCCATGCCAGGACAGCACTCACCTACATCCATGCCAGGACGCCGCTCACCTACATCCATGCCAGGACGCCGCTCACCTACATCCATGCCAGGACGCCGCTCACCTACATCCATGCCAGGACGCCGCTCCCCTACATCCATGCCAGGACGGCGCTCACCTACATCCATGCCAGGACAGCACTCACCTACATCCATGCCAGGACAGCACTCACCTACATCCATGCCAGGACAGCACTCACCTACATCCATGCCAGGACAGCACTCACCTACACCCATGCCAGGACAGCACTCACCTACATCCATGCCAGGACAGCACTCACCTACAACCATGCCAGGACAGCACTCACCTACATCCATGCCAGGACGCCGCTCACCTACATCCATGCCAGGACGCCGCTCACCTACATCCATGCCAGGACGCCGCTCACCTACATCCATGCCAGGACGCCGCTCACCTACATCCATGCCAGGACAGCGCTCACCTACATCCATGCCAGGACACCGCTCACCTACATCCATGCCAGGACACCGCTCACCTACATCCATGCCAGGACACCGCTCACCTACATCCATGCCAGGACACCGCTCACCTACATCCATGCCAGGACAGCGCTCACCTACATCCATGCCAGGACACCGCTCACCTACATCCATGCCAGGACAGCGCTCACCTACCCCCATGCCAGGACAGCGCTCACCTACATCCATGCCAGGACAGCACTCACCTACATCCATGCCAGGACGCCGCTCACCTACATCCATGCCAGGACAGCACTCACCTACATCCATGCCAGGACAGCACTCACCTACATCCATGCCAGGACAGCACTCACCTACATCCATGCCAGGACAGCGCTCACCTACATCCATGCCAGGACAGCACTCACCTACATCCATGCCAGGACGCCGCTCACCTACATCCATGCCAGGACGCCGCTCACCTACATCCATGCCAGGACAGCGCTCACTTACATCCATGCCAGGACAGCACTCACCTACATCCATGCCAGGACAGCACTCACCTACATCCATGCCAGGACAGCGCTCACCTACATCCATGCCAGGACAGCACTCACCTACATCCATGCCAGGACAGCGCTCACCTACATCCATGCCAGGACAGCACTCACCTACATCCATGCCAGGACACCGCTCCCCTACATCCATGCCAGGACGCCGCTCACCTACATCCATGCCAGGACAGCGCTCACCTACATCCATGCCAGGACAGCACTCACCTACACCCATGCCAGGACGGCGCTCACCTACATCCATGCCAGGACGCCGCTCACCTACATCCATGCCAGGACGCCGCTCACCTACATCCATGTCAGGACGCCGCTCACCTACATCCATGCCAGGACGCCGCTCACCTACATCCATGCCAGGACGGCGCTCACCTACATCCATGCCAGGACAGCACTCACCTACATCCATGCCAGGAAAGCACTCACCTACATCCATGCCAGGACAGCACTCACCTACATCCATGCCAGGACAGCACTCACCTACATCCATGCCAGGACACCGCTCACCTACATTCATGCCAGGACAGCACTCACCTACATCCATGCCAGGACAGCACTCACCTACATCCATGCCAGGACAGCACTCACCTACATCCATGCCAGGACAGCACTCACCTACATCCATGCCAGGACGCCGCTCACCTACATCCATGCCAGGACGCCGCTTACCTACATCCATGCCAGGACAGCGCTCACCTACATCCATGCCAGGACGGCGCTCACCTACATCCATGCCAGGACGGCGCTCACCTACATCCATGCCAGGACAGCGCTCACCTACATCCATGCCAGGACACCGCTCACCTACATCCATGCCAGGACGCCGCTCACCTACATCCATGCCAGGACAGCAATCACCTACATCCATGCCAGGACGGCGCTCACCTACATCCATGCCAGGACGCCGCTCACCTACATCCATGCCAGGACAGCGCTCACCTACATCCATGCCAGGACGCCGCTCACCTACATCCATGCCAGGACGCCGCTCACCTACATCCATGCCAGGACGCCGCTCACCTACATCCATGCCAGGACACCGCTCACCTACATCCATGCCAGGACAGCACTCACCTACATCCATGCCAGGACGGCGCTCACCTACATCCATGCCAGGACGCCGCTCACCTACATCCATGCCAGGACGGCGCTCACCTACATCCATACCAGGACGGCGCTCACCTACATCCATGCCAGGACGCCGCTCACCTACATCCATGCCAGGACGGCGCTCACCTACATCCATGCCAGGACGGCACTCACCTACATCCATGCCAGGACAGCGCTCACCTACATCCATGCCAGGACGGCGCTCACCTACATCCATGCCAGGACGGCACTCACCTACATCCATGCCAGGACGGCACTCACCTACATCCATGCCAGGACGGCACTCACCTACATCCATGCCAGGACGGCGCTCACCTACATCCATGCCAGGACGGGACTCACCTACATCCACCATGCCAGGACGCCGCTCACCTACATCCATGCCAGGACAGCACTCACCTACATCCATGCCAGGACGGCGCTCACCTACATCCATGCCAGGACAGCGCTCACCTACATCCATGCCAGGACGGCGCTCACCTACATCCATGCCAGGACGCCGCTCACCTACATCCATGCCAGGACAGCACTCACCTACATCCATGCCAGGACAGCACTCACCTACATCCATGCCAGGACGCCGCTCACCTATATCCATGCCAGGACGGCGCTCACCTACATCCATGCCAGGACGGCGCTCACCTACATCCATGCCAGGACGGCACTCACCTACATCCATGCCAGGACAGCACTCACCTACATCCATGCCAGGACGGCGCTCGCCTACATCCATGCCAGGACGGCACTCACCTACATCCATGCCAGGACGGCGCTCGCCTACATCCATGCCAGGACGCCGCTCACCTACATCCATGCAAGGACGGCGCTCACCTACATCCATGCCAGGACGGCGCTCACCTACATCCATGCCAGGACGGCGCTCACCTACATCCATGCCAGGACAGCACTCACCTACATCCATGCCAGGACAGCGCTCACCTACATCCATGCCAGGACGGCGCTCACCTACATCCATGCCAGGACGGCGCTCACCTACATCCATGCCAGGACGCCGCTCACCTACATCCATGCCAGGACGCCGCTCACCTACATCCATGCCAGGACAGCACTCACCTACGTCCATGCCAGGACGGCGCTCACCTACATCCATGCCAGGACGCCGCTCACCTTCATCCATGCCAGGACAGCGCTCACCTACATCCATGCCAGGACGCCGCTCACCTACATCCATGCCAGGACGGCGCTCGCCTACATCCATGCCAGGACGGCACTCACCTACATCCATGCCAGGATGGGGCTCACCTACATCCATGCCAGGACGCCGCTCACCTACATCCATGCCAGGACAGCGCTCGCCTACATCCATGCCAGGACACCGCTCACCTACATCCATGCCAGGACGGCGCTCACCTACATCCATGCCAGGACGGCGCTCACCTACATCCATGCCAGGACGGCGCTCACCTACATCCATGCCAGGACGCCGCTCACCTACATCCATGCCAGGACGCCGCTCACCTACATCCATGCCAGGACAGCACTCACCCACATCCATGCCAGGACGGCGCTCACCTACATCCATGCCAGGACGCCGCTCACCTACATCCATGCCAGGACAGCGCTCACCTACATCCATGCCAGGACGCCGCTCACCTACATCCATGCCAGGACGGCGCTCGCCTACATCCATGCCAGGACGGCACTCACCTACATCCATGCCAGGATGGGGCTCACCTACATCCATGCCAGGACGCCGCTCACCTACATCCATGCCAGGACGGCGCTCACCTACATCCATGCCAGGACGGCGCTCACCTACATCCATGCCAGGACGCCGCTCACCTACATCCATGCCAGGACGCCGCTCACCTACATCCATGCCAGGACAGCACTCACCTACATCCATGCCAGGACGGCGCTCACCTACATCCATGCCAGGACGCCGCTCACCTACATCCATGCCAGGACAGCGCTCACCTACATCCATGCCAGGACGCCGCTCACCTACATCCATGCCAGGACGGCGCTCGCCTACATCCATGCCAGGTCGGCACTCACCTACATCCATGCCAGGATGGGGCTCACCTACATCCATGCCAGGACTCCGTTCACCTACATCCATGCCAGGACAGCGCTCGCCTACATCCATGCCAGGACAGCACTCACCTACATCCATGCCAGGACGCCGCTCCCCTACATCCATGCCAGGATGGGGCTCACCTACATCCATGCCAGGACAGCACTCACCTACATCCATGCCAGGACGGCACTCACCTACATCCATGCCAGGACGGCGCTCGCCTACATCCATGCCAGGACAGCGCTCACCTACATCCATGCCAGGACAGCACTCACCTACATCCATGCCAGGACGGCGCTCGCCTACATCCATGCCAGGACGGCGCTCACCTACATCCATGCCAGGACAGCACTCACCTACATCCATTCCAGGACGCCGCTCACCTACATCCATGCCAGGACGCCGCTCACCTACATCCATGCCAGGAAGGCGCTCACCCACATCCATGCCAGGATGGCACTCACCTACATCCATGCCAGGACAGCACTCACCTACATCCATGCCAGGACAGCACTCACCTACATCCATGCCAGGACGCCGCTCACCTACATCCATGCCAGGATGGCACTCACCTACATCCATACCAGGACGGCGCTCACCTACATCCATGCCAGGACGCCGCTCACCTACATCCATACCAGGATGGCGCTCGCCTACATCCTGGCCAGGACGGCGCTCACCTACATCCATGCCAGGACGCCGCTCACCTACATCCATGCCAGGACGGCGCTCAGCACCGCTCACCTACATCCCTGCCAGGACGGCGCTCACCTACATCCATGCCAGGACGGCGCTCGCCTACATCCATGCCAGGACGGCGCTCACCTACATCCATGCCAGGACGCCGCTCACCTACATCCATGCCAGGACGGCACTCACCTACATCCATGCCAGGACGCCGCTCACCTACATCCATGCCAGGACGGCACTCACCTACATCCATGCCAGGACGCCGCTCACCTACATCCATGCCAGGACGCCGCTCACCTACATCCATGCCAGGACGCCGCTCACCTACATCCATGCCAGGACACCTATCACCTACATTCATGCCAGGACAGCACTCACCTACATCCATGCCAGGACGGCGCTCACCTACATCCATGCCAGGACAGCACTCACCTACATCTATGCCAGGACAGCACTCACCTACATCCATGCCAGGACGGCGCTCACCTACATCCATGCCAGGACGCCGCTCACCTACATCCATGCCAGGACGCCGCTCACCTACATCCATGCCAGGACGCCGCTCACCTACATCCATGCCAGGACGCCGCTCACCTACATCCATGCCAGGACGCCGCTCTCCTACATCCATGCCAGGACAGCACTCACCTACATCCATGCCAAGACGGCGCTCACCTACATCCATGCCAGGACGGCGCTCACCTACATCCATGCCAGGACGGCACTCACCTACATCCATGCCAGGACGGCACTCACCTACATCCATGCCAGGACGCCGCTCACCTACATCCATGCCAGGAAAGCACTCACCTACATCCATGCCAGGACGCCGCTCACCTACATCCATGCCAGGACGGCGCTCACCTACATCCATGCCAGGACGGCGCTCACCTACATCCATGCCAGGACGCCGCTCACCTACATCCATGCCAGGACGCCGCTCACCTACATCCATGCCAGGACAGCACTCACCTACATCCATGCCAGGACGGCGCTCACCTACATCCATGCCAGGACGCCGCTCACCTACATCCATGCCAGGACAGCGCTCACCTACATCCATGCCAGGACGCCGCTCACCTACATCCATGCCAGGACGGCGCTCGCCTACATCCATGCCAGGTCGGCACTCACCTACATCCATGCCAGGATGGGGCTCACCTACATCCATGCCAGGACTCCGTTCACCTACATCCATGCCAGGACAGCGCTCGCCTACATCCATGCCAGGACAGCACTCACCTACATCCATGCCAGGACGCCGCTCCCCTACATCCATGCCAGGATGGGGCTCACCTACATCCATGCCAGGACAGCACTCACCTACATCCATGCCAGGACGGCACTCACCTACATCCATGCCAGGACGGCGCTCGCCTACATCCATGCCAGGACAGCGCTCACCTACATCCATGCCAGGACAGCACTCACCTACATCCATGCCAGGACGGCGCTCGCCTACATCCATGCCAGGACGGCGCTCACCTACATCCATGCCAGGACAGCACTCACCTACATCCATTCCAGGACGCCGCTCACCTACATCCATGCCAGGACGCCGCTCACCTACATCCATGCCAGGAAGGCGCTCACCCACATCCATGCCAGGATGGCACTCACCTACATCCATGCCAGGACAGCACTCACCTACATCCATGCCAGGACAGCACTCACCTACATCCATGCCAGGACGCCGCTCACCTACATCCATGCCAGGATGGCACTCACCTACATCCATACCAGGACGGCGCTCACCTACATCCATGCCAGGACGCCGCTCACCTACATCCATACCAGGATGGCGCTCGCCTACATCCTGGCCAGGACGGCGCTCACCTACATCCATGCCAGGACGCCGCTCACCTACATCCATGCCAGGACGGCGCTCAGCACCGCTCACCTACATCCCTGCCAGGACGGCGCTCACCTACATCCATGCCAGGACGGCGCTCGCCTACATCCATGCCAGGACGGCGCTCACCTACATCCATGCCAGGACGCCGCTCACCTACATCCATGCCAGGACGGCACTCACCTACATCCATGCCAGGACGCCGCTCACCTACATCCATGCCAGGACGGCACTCACCTACATCCATGCCAGGACGCCGCTCACCTACATCCATGCCAGGACGCCGCTCACCTACATCCATGCCAGGACGCCGCTCACCTACATCCATGCCAGGACACCTATCACCTACATTCATGCCAGGACAGCACTCACCTACATCCATGCCAGGACGGCGCTCACCTACATCCATGCCAGGACAGCACTCACCTACATCTATGCCAGGACAGCACTCACCTACATCCATGCCAGGACGGCGCTCACCTACATCCATGCCAGGACGCCGCTCACCTACATCCATGCCAGGACGCCGCTCACCTACATCCATGCCAGGACGCCGCTCACCTACATCCATGCCAGGACGCCGCTCACCTACATCCATGCCAGGACGCCGCTCTCCTACATCCATGCCAGGACAGCACTCACCTACATCCATGCCAAGACGGCGCTCACCTACATCCATGCCAGGACGGCGCTCACCTACATCCATGCCAGGACGGCACTCACCTACATCCATGCCAGGACGGCACTCACCTACATCCATGCCAGGACGCCGCTCACCTACATCCATGCCAGGAAAGCACTCACCTACATCCATGCCAGGACGCCGCTCACCTACATCCATGCCAGGACGCCGCTCACCTACATCCATGCCAGGACAGCACTCACCTACATCCATGCCAGGACGCCGCTCACCTACATCCATGCCAGGACGGAGCTCACCTACATCCATGCCAGGACGGCGCTCACCTACATCCATGCCAGGACGGCACTCACCTACATCCATGCCAGGACAGCACTCACCTACATCCATGCCAGGACGGCGCTCGCCTACATCCATGCCAGGACGGCACTCACCTACATCCATGCCAGGACGGCGCTCACCTACATCCATGCCAGGACGGCGCTCACCTACATCCATGCCAGGACGGCGCTCACCTACATCCATGCCAGGACGGCACTCACCTACATCCATGCCAGGACGGCACTCACCTACATCCATGCCAGGACGCCGCTCACCTACATCCATGCCAGGACAGCACTCACCTACATCCATGCCAGGACAGCACTCACCTACATCCATGCCAGGACAGCGCTCACCTACATCCATGCCAGGACGGGGCTCACCTACATCCATGCCAGGACGCCGCTCACCTACATCCATGCCAGGACGGCGCTCGCCTACATCCATGCCAGGACAGCGCTCGCCTACATCCATGCCAGGACGCCGCTCACCTACATCCATGCCAGGACGCCGCTCACCTACATCCATGCCAGGACGCCGCTCCCCTACATCAATGCCAGGATGGGGCTCACCTACATCCATGCCAGGACAGCACTCACCTACATCCATGCCAGGACGCCGCTTACCTACATCCATGCCAGGACGGCGCTCACCTACATCCATGCCAGGACGGCACTCACCTACATCCATGCCAGGACGGCGCTCACCTACATCCATGCCAGGATGGCACTCACCTACATCCATGCCAGGACGCCGATCACCTACATCCATGCCAGGACGGCACTCACCTACATCCATTCCAGGACGGCGCTCACCTACATCCTTGCCAGGACGCCGCTCACCTACATCCATGCCAGGACGGGGTTCACCTACATCCATGCCAGGACGCCGCTCACCTACATCCATGCCAGGACGTCGCTCACCTACATCCATGCCAGGACGCCGCTCACCTACATCCATGCCAGGACGGCGCTCGCCTACATCCATGCCAGGACGGCGCTCACCTACATCCATGCCAGGACAGCACTCACCTACATCCATGCCAGGACGGCGCTCGCCTACATCCATGCCAGGACGGCGCTCACCTACATCCATGCCAGGACAGCACTCACCTACATCCATGCCAGGACGGCGCTCGCCTACATCCATGCCAGGACGGCGCTCACCTACATCCATGCCAGGACGGCACTCACCTACATCCATGCCAGGACAGCACTCACCTACATCCATGCCAGGACAGCACTCACCTACATCCATGCCAGGACGGCGCTCGCCTACATCCATGCCAGGACGGCGCTCGCCTACTTCCATGCCAGGACGCCGCTCACCAACATCCTTTCCTGGACATCGCTCACCTACATCCATGCCA
Organism: Anomaloglossus baeobatrachus; assembly: GCF_048569485.1. Classification (NCBI taxonomy): domain Eukaryota; kingdom Metazoa; phylum Chordata; class Amphibia; order Anura; family Aromobatidae; genus Anomaloglossus; species Anomaloglossus baeobatrachus. The sequence goes on from NC_134363.1 coordinate 4,204,672, forward strand.
GGACTCCGCTCACCTACATCCATGCCAGGACGGCGCTCGCCTACATCCATGCCAGGACAGCGCTCGCCTACATCCATGCCAGGACGGCGCTCACCTACATCCATGCCAGGATGGCACTCACCTACATCCATGCCAGGACACCGCTCACCTACATCCATGCCAGGACGGGACTCACCTACATCCATGCCAGGACACCGCTCACCTACATCCATGCCAGGACAGCACTCACCTACATCCATGCCAGGACAGCGCTCACCTACATCCATGCCAGGACGGCGCTCACCTACATCCATGCCAGGACGCCGCTCACCTACATCCATACCAGGACGCCGCTCACCTACATCCATGCCAGGACAGCACTCACCTACATCCATGCCAGGACGCCGCTCACCTACATCCATGCCAGGACGCCGCTCACCTACATCCATGCCAGGACGGCGCTCGCCTACATCCTGGCCAGGACGGCGCTCACCTACATCCATGCCAGGACACCGCTCACCTACATCCATGCCAGGACAGCACTCACCTACATCCATGCCAGGACGCCGCTCACCTACATCCATGCCAGGACGCCGCTCACCTACATCCATGCCAGGACGGCGCTCGACTACATCCTGGCCAGGACGGCGCTCACCTACATCCATGCCAGGACGCCGCTCACCTACATCCATGCCAGGACGGCGCTCAGCACCGCTCACCTACATCCCTGCCAGGACGGCGCTCACCTACATCCATGCCAGGACGGCGCTCGCCTACATCCATGCCAGGACGGCGCTCTCCTACATCCATGCCAGGACGCCGCTCACCTACATCCATGCCAGGACGGCACTCACCTACATCCATGCCAGGATGCCGCTCACCTACATCCATACCAGGACGGCACTCACCTACATCCATGCCAGGACGCCGCTCACCTACATCCATGCCAGGACGCCGCTCACCTACATCCATGCCAGGACACCGCTCACCTACATCCATGCCAGGACAGCACTCACCTACATCTATGCCAGGACAGCACTCACCTACATCCATGCCAGGATGCCGCTCACCTACATCCATGCCAGGACGGCGCTCACCTACATCCATGCCAGGACGGCGCTCACCTACATCCATGCCAGGACGCCGCTCACCTACATCCATGCCAGGACGGCACTCACCCACATCAATGCCAGGACGGCACTCACCTACATCCATGCCAGGACGGCGCTCACCTACATCCATGCCAGGACGGCGCTCACCTACATCCATGCCAGGACGGCACTCACCTACATCCATGCCAGGACGCCGCTCACCTACATCCATGCCAGGACAGCACTCACCTACATCCATGCCAGGACGGCGCTCACCTACATCCATGCCAGGACAGCGCTCACCTACATCCATGCCAGGACGGCGCTCACCTAGATCCCTGCCAGGACGGCGCTCACCTACATCCATGCCAGGACGGCACTCACCTACATCCATGCCAGGACAGCACTCACCTACATCCATGCCAGGACGGCGCTCGCCTACATCCATGCCAGGACGGCACTCACCTACATCCATGCCAGGACGCCGCTCACCTACAGCCATGCCAGGACGGCGCTCACCTACATCCATGCCAGGACGGCGCTCACCTACATCCATGCCAGGACGCCGCTCACCTACATCCATGCCAGGACGGCGCTCACCTACATCCATGCCAGGACGGCGCTCACCTACATCCATGCCAGGACGGCGCTCACCTACATCCATGCCAGGACGGCGCTCACCTACATCCATGCCAGGACGGCACTCACCTACATCCATGCCAGGACGGCACTCACCTACATCCATGCCAGGACGCCGCTCACCTACATCCATGCCAGGACAGCACTCACCTACATCCATGCCAGGACAGCACTCACCTACATCCATGCCAGGACGGGGCTCACCTACATCCATGCCAGGACGCCGCTCACCTACATCCATGCCAGGACGGCGCTCGCCTACATCCATGTCAGGACAGCGCTCGCCTACATCCATGCCAGGACGCCGCTCACCTACATCCATGCCAGGACGCCGCTCACCTACATCCATGCCAGGACACCGCTCCCCTACATCAATGCCAGGATGGGGCTCACCTACATCCATGCCAGGACGCCGCTCACCTACATCCATGCCAGGACGGCACTCACCTACATCCATGCCAGGACGGCACTCACCTACATCCATGCCAGGACAGCACTCACCTACATCCATGCCAGGACGCCGCTCACCTACATCCATGCCAGGACTGCCGCTCACCTACATCCATGCCAGGACGGCACTCACCTACATCCATGCCAGGACGGCGCTCACCTACATCCATGCCAGGACGGCACTCACCTACATCTATGCCAGGACGGCGCTCACCTACATCCTTGCCAGGACGCCGCTCACCTACATCCTTGCCAGGACGCCGCTCACCTACATCCATGCCAGGATGCCGCTCACCTACATCCATGCCAGGACGCCGCTCACCTACATCCATGCCAGGACAGCACTCACCTACATCCATGCCAGGACAGCACTCACCTACATCCATGCCAGGACGGGGCTCACCTACATCCATGCCAGGACGCCGCTCACCTACATCCATGCCAGGACGGCGCTCGCCTACATCCATGTCAGGACAGCGCTCGCCTACATCCATGCCAGGACGCCGCTCACCTACATCCATGCCAGGACGCCGCTCACCTACATCCATGCCAGGACACCGCTCCCCTACATCAATGCCAGGATGGGGCTCACCTACATCCATGCCAGGACGCCGCTCACCTACATCCATGCCAGGACGGCACTCACCTACATCCATGCCAGGACGGCACTCACCTACATCCATGCCAGGACAGCACTCACCTACATCCATGCCAGGACGCCGCTCACCTACATCCATGCCAGGACTGCCGCTCACCTACATCCATGCCAGGACGGCACTCACCTACATCCATGCCAGGACGGCGCTCACCTACATCCATGCCAGGACGGCACTCACCTACATCTATGCCAGGACGGCGCTCACCTACATCCTTGCCAGGACGCCGCTCACCTACATCCTTGCCAGGACGCCGCTCACCTACATCCATGCCAGGATGCCGCTCACCTACATCCATGCCAGGACGCCGCTCACCTACATCCATGCCAGGACGCCGCTCACCTACATCCATGCCATGACGCCGCTCACCTACATCCATGCCAGGACGCTGCTCACCTACATCCATGCCAGGACGGCGCTCGACTACATCCATGCCAGGACAGCACTCACCTACATCCATGCCAGGACGGCGCTCGCCTACATCCATGCCAGGACGCCGCTCGCCTACATCCATGCCAGGACGGCGCTCACCTACATCCATGCCAGGACGGCGCTCACCTACATCCATGCCAGGACGGCGCTCACCTACATCCATGCCAGGATGGCGCTCGCCTACATCCATGCCAGGACGGCGCTCACCTACATCCATGCCAGGACGGCACTCACCTACATCCATGCCAGGACAGCACTCACCTACATCCATGCCAGGACAGCACTCACCTACATCCATGCCAGGACGGCGCTCGCCTACATCCATGCCAGGACGGCGCTCGCCTACATCCATGCCAGGACGCCGCTCACCAACATCCTTTCCTGGACATCGCTCACCTACATCCATGCCAGGACTCCGCTCACCTACATCCATGCCAGGACGGCGCTCGCCTACATCCATGCCAGGACAGCGCTCGCCTACATCCATGCCAGGACGGCGCTCACCTACATCCATGCCAGGATGACACTCACCTACATCCATGCCAGGACACCGCTCACCTACATCCATGCCAGGGTGGGACTCACCTACATCCATGCCAGGACACCGCTCACCTACATCCATGCCAGGACAGCACTCACCTACATCCATGCCAGGACAGCGCTCACCTACATCCATGCCAGGACGGCGCTCACCTACATCCATGCCAGGACGCCGCTCACCTACATCCATACCAGGACGCCGCTCACCTACATCCATGCCAGGACAGCAATCACCTACATCCATGCCAGGACGCCGCTCACCTACATCCATGCCAGGACGCCGCTCACCTACATCCATGCCAGGACGGCGCTCGCCTACATCCTGGCCAGGACGGCGCTCACCTACATCCATGCCAGGACACCGCTCACCTACATCCATGCCAGGACAGCACTCACCTACATCCATGCCAGGACACCGCTCACCTACATCCATGCCAGGACAGCACTCACCTACATCCATGCCAGGACGCCGATCACCTACATCCATGCCAGGACGCCGCTCACCTACATCCATGCCAGGACGGCGCTCGACTACATCCTGGCCAGGACGGCGCTCACCTACATCCATGCCAGGACGCCGCTCACCTACATCCATGCCAGGACGGCGCTCAGCACCGCTCACCTACATCCCTGCCAGGACGGCGCTCACCTACATCCATGCCAGGACGGCGCTCGCCTACATCCATGCCAGGACGGCGCTCTCCTACATCCATGCCAGGACGCCGCTCACCTACATCCATGCCAGGACGGCACTCACCTACATCCATGCCAGGATGCCGCTCACCTACATCCATGCCAGGACGGCACTCACCTACATCCATGCCAGGACGCCGCTCACCTACATCCATGCCAGGACGCCGCTCACCTACATCCATGCCAGGACACCGCTCACCTACATCCATGCCAGGACAGCACTCACCTACATCTATGCCAGGACAGCACTCACCTACATCCATGCCAGGACGCCGCTCACCTACATCCATGCCAGGACGGCGCTCACCTACATCCATGCCAGGACGGCGCTCACCTACATCCATGCCAGGACGCCGCTCACCTACATCCATGCCAGGACGCCGCTCACCTACATCCATGCCAGGACGGCACTCACCCACATCAATGCCAGGACGGCACTCACCTACATCCATGCCAGGACGGCGCTCACCTACATCCATGCCAGGACGGCGCTCACCTACATCCATGCCAGGACGGCACTCACCTACATCCATGCCAGGACGCCGCTCACCTACATCCATGCCAGGACAGCACTCACCTACATCCATGCCAGGACAGCACTCACCTACATCCATGCCAGGACAGGGCTCACCTACATCCATGCCAGGACGCCGCTCACCTACATCCATGCCAGGACGGCGCTCGCCTACATCCATGCCAGGACAGCGCTCGCCTACATCCATGCCAGGACGCCGCTCACCTACATCCATGCCAGGACGCCGCTCACCTACATCCATGCCAGGACACCGCTCCCCTACATCAATGCCAGGATGGGGCTCACCTACATCCATGCCAGGACGCCGCTCACCTACATCCATGCCAGGACGGCACTCACCTACATCCATGCCAGGACGGCACTCACCTACATCCATGCCAGGACAGCACTCACCTACATCCATGCCAGGACGCCGCTCACCTACATCCATGCCAGGACTGCCGCTCACCTACATCCATGCCAGGACGGCACTCACCTACATCCATGCCAGGACGGCGCTCACCTACATCCATGCCAGGACGGCACTCACCTACATCTATGCCAGGACGGCGCTCACCTACATCCTTGCCAGGACGCCGCTCACCTACATCCTTGCCAGGACGCCGCTCACCTACATCCATGCCAGGATGCCGCTCACCTACATCCATGCCAGGACGCCGCTCACCTACATCCATGCCAGGACGCCGCTCACCTACATCCATGCCATGACGCCGCTCACCTACATCCATGCCAGGACGCTGCTCACCTACATCCATGCGAGGACGGCGCTCGACTACATCCATGCCAGGACAGCACTCACCTACATCCATGCCAGGACGGCGCTCGCCTACATCCATGCCAGGACGCCGCTCGCCTACATCCATGCCAGGACGGCGCTCACCTACATCCATGCCAGGACGGCGCTCACCTACATCCATGCCAGGACGGCACTCACCTACATCCATGCCAGGACGCCGCTCACCTACATCCATGCCAGGACGGCGCTCGCCTACATCCATGCCAGGACAGCACTCACCTACATCCATGCCAGGACGGCGCTCGCCTACATCCATGCCAGGACGCCGCTCGCCTACATCCATGCCAGGACGGCGCTCGCCTACATCCATGCCAGGATGGGGCTCACCTACATCCATGCCAGGACTCCACTCACCTACATCCATGCCAGGACGGCGCTCGCCTACATCCATGCCAGGACGGCGCTCGCCTACATCCATGCCAGGACGGCGCTCACCTACATCCATGCCAGGACGGCACTCACCTACATCCATGCCAGGACGGCGCTCACCTACATCCATGCCAGGACGCCGCTCACCTACATCCATGCCAGGACGCCGCTCACCTACATCCATGCCAGGAAGGCGCTCACCTACATCCATGCCAGGACGGCACTCACCTACATCCATGCCAGGACGCCGCTCACCTACATCCATGCCAGGACGCCGCTCACCTACATCCATGCCAGGACGCCGCTCACCTACATCCATGCCAGGACGCCGCTCACCTACATCCATGCCAGGAAAGCACTCACCTACATCCATGCCAGGACAGCACTCACCTACATCCATGCGAGGACGGCGCTCACCTACATCCATGCCAGGACGGCACTCACCTACATCCATGCCAGGACAGCACTCACCTACATCCATGCGAGGACGGCACTCACCTACATCCATGCCAGGACACCGCTCACCTACATCCATGCCAGGACGCCGCTCACCTACATCCATGCCAAGACGGCACTCACCTACATCCATGCCAGGACGGCACTCACCTACATCCATGCCAGGATGGGGCTCACCTACATCCATGCCAGGACGCCGCTCACCTACATCCATGCCAGGACGCCGCTCACCTACATCCATGCCAGGACGGCGCTCGCCTACATCCATGCCAGGACGGCGCTCACCTACATCCATGCCAGGACGGGGCTCACCTACATCCATGCCAGGACGGCGCTCGCCTACATCCATGCCAGGACGCCGCTCACCTACATGCATGCCAGGACAGGGCTCACCTACATCCATGCCAGGACGGCGCTCACCTACATCCATGCCAGGACGGCGCTCACCTACATCCATGCCAGGACGGCGCTCGCCTACATCCATGCCAGGACGGCGCTCACCTACATCCATGCCAGGACAGCGCTCAGCACCGCTCACCTACATCCATGCCAGGACAACGCTCACCTACATCCATGCCAGGACGGCGTTCACCTACATCCATGCCATGACACCGCTCACCTACATCCATGCCAGGACACCGCTCAGCACTGCTCACCTACATCCATGCCAGGACAGCGCTCAGCACCGCTCACCTACATCCATGCCAGGACGGTGCTCACCTAGATCCATGCCAGGACGCCGGTCACCTACATCCATGCCAGGACAGTGCTCAGCACCGCTCACCTACATCCATGCCAGGACAGCGCTCACCTACATCCATGCCAGGACGCCGCTCACCTACATCCATGCCAGGACGGCGCTCACCTACATCCATGCCAGGACGGCGCTCACCTACATCCATGCCAGGACGGCACTCACCTACATCCATGCCAGGACGGCGCTCAGCACCGCTCACCTACATCCATGCCAGGACGCCGCTCACCTACATCCATGCCAGGACTGCGCTCAGCACCGCTCATCTACATCCCTGCCAGGACGGCGCTCACCTACATCCATGTCAGGACGGCGCTCGCCTACATCCATGCCAGGACGGCGCTCGCCTACATCCATGCCAGGACGGCGCTCACCTACATCCATGCCAGGACGCCGCTCACCTACATCCATGCCAGGACGGCACTCACCTACATCCACCATGCCAGGACAGCACTCACCTACATCCATGCCAGGACGGCGCTCACCTACATCCATGCCAGGACGGCACTCACCTACATCCACCATGCCAGGACAGCACTCACCTACATCCATGCCAGGACGGCGCTCACCTACATCCATGCCAGGACGGCACTCACCTACATCCACCATGCCAGGACAGCACTCACCTACATCCATGCCAGGACGGCACTCACCTACATCCATGCCAGGACGCCGCTCACCTACATCCATGCCAGGACAGCGCTCAGCACCGCTCACCTACATCCATGCCAGGACGGCGCTCACCTACATCCATGCCAGGACGACGCTCACCTACATCCATGCCAGGACGCCGCTCACCTACATCCATGCCAGGACAGCGCTCAGCACCGCTCACCTACATCCATGCCAGGACGCCGCTCACCTACATCCATGCCAGGACGGCGCTCACCTACATCCATGCCAGGACGGCGCTCACCTACATCCATGCCAGGACGGCGCTCACCTACATCCATGCCAGGACGGCGCTCACCTACATCCATGCCAGGACGGCGCTCACCTACATCCATGCCAGGACGCCGCTCACCTACATCCATGCCAGGACGGCGCTCAGCACCGCTCATCTACATCCCTGCCAGGACGGCGCTCACCTACATCCATGTCAAGACGGCGCTCGCCTACATCCATGCCAGGACGGCGCTCGCCTACATCCATGCCAGGACGGCGCTCACCTACATCCATACCAGGACAGCGCTCAGCACCGCTCACCTACATCCATGCCAGGACGGCGCTCACCTACATCCATGCCAGGACGGCGCTCACCTACATCCATGCCAGGACGGCACTCACCTACATCCACCATGCCCGGACAGCACTCACCTACATCCATGCCAGGACGGCGCTCAGCACCGCTCACCTACATCCATGCCAGGACGGCGCTCACCTACATCCATGCCAGGACGGCGCTCACCTACATCCATGCCAGGACGGCGCTCACCTACATCCATGCCAGGACACCGCTCACCTACATCCATGCCAGGACGGCACTCACCTACATCCATGCCAGGACGGCACTCACCTACATCCATGCCATGACGGCGCTCAGCACCGCTCACCTACATCCATGCCAGGACGGCGCTCACCTACATCCATGCGAGGACGCCGGTCACCTACATCCATGCCAGGACAGCGCTCAGCACCGCTCACCTACATCCATGCCAGGACGGCGCTCACCTACATCCATGCCAGGACGCCGGTCACCTACATCCATGCCAGGACAGCGCTCAGCACCGCTCACCTACATCCATGCCAGGACACCGCTCACCTACATCCATGCCAGGAAGCCGCTCACCTACATCCATGCCAGGACGCCGCTCACCTACATCCATGCCAGGACGCCGCTCACCTACATCCATGCCAGGACAGCACTCACCTACATCCATGCCAGGACAGCGCTCAGCACCGCTCACCTACATCCATGCCAGGACGCCGCTCACCTACATCCATGCCAGGACGGCGCTCACCTACATCCATGCCAGGACGGCGCTCACCTACATCCATGCCAGGACGGCGCTCACCTACATCCATGCCAGGACGGCGCTCACCTACATCCATGCCAGGACGGCGCTCAGCACCGCTCACCTACATCCATGCCAGGACGCCGCTCACCTACATCCATGCCAGGACGGCGCTCAGCACCGCTCATCTACATCCCTGCCAGGACGGCGCTCACCTACATCCATGTCAGGACGGCGCTCGCCTACATCCATGCCAGGACGGCGCTCGCCTACATCCATGCCAGGACGGCGCTCACCTACATCCATGCCAGGACAGCGCTCAGCACCGCTCACCTGCATCCATGCCAGGACGGCGCTCACCTACATCCATGCCAGGACGGCGCTCACCTACATCCATGCCAGGACGGCACTCACCTACATCCACCATGCCAGGACAGCACTCACCTACATCCATGCCAGGACGGCGCTCAGCACCGCTCACCTACATCCATGCTAGGACGCCGGTCACCTACATCCATGCCAGGACAGCGCTCAGCACCGCTCACCTACATCCATGCCAGGACAGCGCTCAGCACCGCTCACCTACATCCATGCCAGGACGGCGCTCACCTACATCCATGCCAGGACACCACTCACCTACATCCATGCCAGGAAGCCGCTCACCTACATCCATGCCAGGACAGTGCTCACCTACATCCATGCCAGGACGCCGCTCACCTACATCCATGCCAGGACACCACTCACCTACATCCATGCCAGGAAGCCGCTCACCTACATCCATGCCAGGACACCACTCACCTACATCCATGCCAGGACGCCGCTCACCTACATCCATGCCAGGACAGCGCTCAGCACCGCTCACCTACATCCATGCCAGGACGCCGCTCACCCACATCCATGCCAGGATAGCGCTCAGCACCGCTCACCTACATCCATGCCAGGACGGCACTCACCTACATCCATGCCAGGACGGCGCTCAGCACCGCTCACCTACATCCATGCCAGGACGGCGCTCACCTACATCCATGCGAGGACGCCGGTCACCTACATCCATGCCAGGACAGCGCTCAGCACCGCTCACCTACATCCATGCCAGGACGGCGCTCACCTACATCCATGCCAGGATGCCGGTCACCTACATCCATGCCAGGACAGCGCTCAGCACCGCTCACCTACATCCATGCCAGGACACCGCTCACCTACATCCATGCCAGGAAGCCGCTCACCTACATCCATGCCAGGACGCCGCTCACCTACATCCATGCCAGGACGCCGCTCACCTACATCCATGCCAGGACAGCACTCACCTACATCCATGCCAGGACAGCGCTCAGCACCGCTCACCTACATCCATGCCAGGACGCCGCTCACCTACATCCATGCCAGGACGGCGCTCACCTACATCCATGCCAGGACGGCGCTCACCTACATCCATGCCAGGACGGCGCTCACCTACATCCATGCCAGGACGGCGCTCACCTACATCCATGCCAGGACGGCGCTCAGCACCGCTCACCTACATCCATGCCAGGACGCCGCTCACCTACATCCATGCCAGGACGGCGCTCAGCACCGCTCATCTACATCCCTGCCAGGACGGCGCTCACCTACATCCATGTCAGGACGGCGCTCGCCTACATCCATGCCAGGACGGCGCTCGCCTACATCCATGCCAGGACGGCGCTCACCTACATCCATGCCAGGACAGCGCTCAGCACCGCTCACCTACATCCATGCCAGGACGGCGCTCACCTACATCCATGCCAGGACGGCGCTCACCTACATCCATGCCAGGACGGCACTCACCTACATCCACCATGCCAGGACAGCACTCACCTACATCCATGCCAGGACGGCGCTCAGCACCGCTCACCTACATCCATGCTAGGACGCCGGTCACCTACATCCATGCCAGGACAGCGCTCAGCACCGCTCACCTACATCCATGCCAGGACAGCGCTCAGCACCGCTCACCTACATCCATGCCAGGACGGCGCTCACCTACATCCATGCCAGGACACCACTCACCTACATCCATGCCAGGAAGCCGCTCACCTACATCCATGCCAGGACAGCGCTCACCTACATCCATGCCAGGACGCCGCTCACCTACATCCATGCCAGGACACCACTCACCTACATCCATGCCAGGAAGCCGCTCACCTACATCCATGCCAGGACACCACTCACCTACATCCATGCCAGGACGCCGCTCACCTACATCCATGCCAGGACAGCGCTCAGCACCGCTCACCTACATCCATGCCAGGACGCCGCTCACCCACATCCATGCCAGGATAGCGCTCAGCACCGCTCACCTACATCCATGTCAGGACGGCGCTCACCTACATCCATGCCAGGACGCCGCTCACCTACATCCATGCCAGGACGCCGCTCACCTACATCCATGCCAGGACGCCGCTCACCTACATCCATGCCAGGACAGCGCTCACCTACATCCATGCCAGGACGGCACTCACCTACATCCATGCCAGGACGCCGCTCACCTACATCCATGCCAGGACAGCGCTCAGCACCGCTCGCCTACATCCATGCCAGGACGCCGCTCACCTACATCCATGCCAGGACGGCGCTCAGCACCGCTCATCTACATCCCTGCCAGGACGGCGCTCACCTACATCCATGTCAAGACGGCGCTCGCCTACATCAATGCCAGGACGGCGCTCGCCTACATCCATGCCAGGACGGCGCTCACCTACATCCATGCCAGGACAGCGCTCAGCACCGCTCACCTACATCCATGTCAAGACGGCGCTCGCCTACATCCATGCCAGGACGGCGCTCACCTACATCCATGCCAGGACGCCGGTCACCTACATCCATACCAGGACAGCGCTCAGCACCGCTCACCTACATCCATGCCAGGACGCCGCTCACCTACATCCATGCCAAGACACCACTCACCTACATCCATGCCAGGAAGCCGCTCACCTATATCCATGCCAGGACGCCGCTCACTTACATCCATGCCAGGACAGCGCTCAGCACCGCTCACCTACATCCATGCCAGGACGCCGCTCACCCACATCTATGCCAGGACAGCGCTCAGCACCGCTCACCTACATCCATGCCAGGACGGCGCTCACCTACATCCATGCCAGGACGACGCTCACCTACATCCATGCCAGGACAGCACTCACCTACATCCATGCCAGGACAGCACTCACCTACATCCATGCCAGGACGGCGCTCACCTACATCCATGCCAGGACGACGCTCACCTACATCCATGCCAGGACGCCGCTCACCTACATCCATGCCAGGACGTCGCTCACCTACATCCATGCCAGGAAGGCGCTCACCTACATCCATGCCAGGACGCCGCTCACCTACATCGATGCCAGGACGGCGCTCACCTACATCCATGCCAGGACGGCGCTCACCTACATCCATGCCAGGGCGGCACTCACCTACATCCATGCCAGGACGGCGCTCACCTACATCCATGCCAGGACGGCGCTCACCTACATCCATGCCAGGACGGCACTCACCTACATCCATGCCAGGACGCCACTCACCTACATCCATGCCAGGACAGCACTCACCTACATCCATGCCAGGACGGCACTCACCTACATCCATGCCAGGACAGCACTCACCTACATCCATGCCAGGACGGCACTCACCTACATCCATGCCAGGACGGCACTCACCTACATCCATGCCAGGACAGCACTCACCTACATCCATGCCAGGACGCCACTCACCTACATCCATGCCAGGACGGGGCTCACCTACATCCATGCCAGGACAGCGCTCACCTACATCCATGCTAGGACGGGACTCGCCTACATCCATGCCAGGACAGCGCTCACCTACATCCATGCCAGGATGCCGCTCACCTACATCCATGCCAGGACAGCGCTCACCTACATCCATGCCAGGACACCGCTCACCTACATCCATGCCAGGACAGCGCTCACCTACATCCATGCCAGGACGGCGCTCACCTACATCCATGCCAGGACGGCGCTCACCTACAACCATACCAGGACAGCGCTCAGCATCGCTCACCTACATCCATGCCAGGACGGCGCTCACCTACATCCATGCCAGGACGGCGCTCAGCACCGCTCACCTACATCCATGCCAGGACGGCGCTCAGCACCGCTCACCTACATCCACGCCAGGACGGCGCTCACCTACATCCATGCCAGGACGGCACTCACCTACATCCATGCCAGGACACCGCTCACCTACATCCATGCCAGGACGGCATTCACCTACATCCATGCCAGGACGGGGCTCACCTACATCCATGCCAGGACGCCGCTCACCTACATCCATGCCAGGATGGCGCTCAGCACCGCTCACCTACATCCATGCCAGGATGCCGCTCAGCACCGCTCACCTACATCCATGCCAGGATGGCGCTCGGCACCGCTCACCTGCACATGGTGTGGTTGGCGGAGACGTAGCTGTGCGGAGAGTAGGACAAGCTGAAGTTCAGGTATCCTTCCAGGCGGCTGTCGTACTCGTATTGGTAGAGGAGACGCGGGAGGAAGTCGGAGGTGAAGGCGATGAGAAAAGCCTGCAATGAGGAGAGATCGGCGGCTGTCCGGATGACCGCGACATTGGCATCACACGTACCTCAATGACCGGCACCGGGGACTTACATTAATAATAACGGAAAGCTGAGACAAAGCCTCCAGAATCAGAAACCAGACCCCGATGTGTTGTGCTCGCTCCGCCACCGGCCGCCGATATTCACACACAAACTTCTGAGCATCAAGGCGAATTTCAACCCAGTTATTCAGCAGGGCGAAGAGAGGAGCCAGCGGGAAGGCAGCCACGAAAATGGTGATAAAGCCGAACTGTATGACTGAGACACAGAGAAAAGCGGCTGCTCAGAGACACCACAAGACGAGCGCCGACCCACGGCAGGTCCTGTACCGGCTAAGTGGCCATCGTGACTAGTGATGGGTGAATCCGCACATACCCAGGATCAGTGAGTCCTGTACCGGCTGAGTGGCCATCGTGACTAGTGATGGGTGAGTCCAAACATACCCGGGATCAGTGAGTCCTGTACCGGCTGAGTGGCCATCGTGACTAGTGATGGGTGAATCCGCACATACCCGGGATCAGTGAGTCCTGTACCGACTGAGTGGCCATTGTGACTAGTGATGGGTGAGTCCAAACATACCCGGGATCAGTGAGTCCTGTACCGGCTGAGTGGCCATTGTGACTAGTGATGGGTGAGTCCAAACATACCCAGGATCAGTGGATCCTGTACCGGCTGAGTGGCCATCGTGACTAGTGATGAGTGATTCCACACATACCCAGGATCAGTGAGTCCTGTACCGGCTGAATGGCCATCGTGACTAATGATGCGTGAATCCGCACAAACCCAGGATCAGTGAGTCCTGTACCGGCTGAGTGGCCATCGTGACTAGTGATGAGTGATTCCACACATACCCAGGATCAGTTAGTCCTGTACCAGCTGAGTGGCCATCGTGACTAGTGATGGGTGAGTCCAAACATACCCGGGATCAGTGAGTCCTGTACCGGCTAAGTGGCCATCGTGACTAGTGATGAGTGATTCCACACATACCCACGATCAGTGGATCCTGTACCGCCTGAGTGGCCATCGTGACTAGTGATGCGTCAATCCGCACATACCCAGGATCAGTGGATCCTGTACCGGCTGAGTGGCCATCATGGCTAGTGATGGTTGAATTCAAACATACCCAGGATCAGTGAGTCCTGTACCGGCTGAGTGGCCATCGTGACTAGTGATGAGTGAATCCGCACATACCCAGGATCAGTGAGTCCTGTACCGGTTGAGTGGCCATCGTGACTAGTGATGGGTGAGTCCAAACATACCCAGGATCGGTGGGTCCTGTACCGGCTGAGTGGCCATCGTGACTAGTGATGGGTAAGTCCGCTGATATGGGGACCCGAATATTGTGCCTTAAAATTGTGGTAGAAGGGGCTAGGGGGATTAGAGCAGGACATTACACTTTCCAAGTCTCTGGCGCGGCTGTAACTGCTTCGGGGACCCCTCATTAACCCTCATACATATTCACTGCTTTCCCCGCCCATCGGCAGTCCCGGCTTCTGTGATTGGTTGGAATCACAGACGCTGTGTGCGTCTCTATAGTGGTGTAAAAAAAAATAAATAGATAAACTGGTGTAGGGTCCCCCCTTATTATGATACCCAGCACAGATAAAGTCACGGCTACAGGCTGTAGCCCCCAGCCCTGCACTTATCTTGGCTGTGTATGAAAGTATGATGAACCGCATGCAGATTTTTTATTATTTAAATAAATACATTTAAAAAACAGCGTGCGGTCCCCCCCAATTTTGATACCCAGCCATAATAAAACCGACAGCTGGGGGCTGGTATTCTCGGCTTGGAGAGTCCCATGGTTATTGCCCCCCTTGCCTTAAAATATTAGCCAGCAGCTGTCCAAGATTGTCGCGTCCATTAGATGCGACAATCCCAGCACTTTACCCAGCTCTTCCCGATTGCCCTGGTGCGGTGGCAATCGGGGTAGTATAACAGGCTAATTACAGCTCACAGCTGCCACTAAGCCCTAGATTAGTAATGGGAGGCATCTATGAGACCCCCCATTACTAATCTGTAAGTGATAAGAAACCCCACCACTATAGGGACACAGACAGCGTGTGTGATTCCAACCAATCACAGACGCTGTCAAAGTTAGGGGGCGCGGTCTGACTACAACAAATCACAGCCGCCGGGACTGCCGGTGGGCGGGGGAAGCAGTGAATATGTATGAGGGTTAATGACTGGCCCTGGTAGTAGTGTTACAGCCACGCGGGACACTCGGAATTATAACGCTCCTGTTTATTCCTATTTTCTTTCTTTTTCCTTAATTTTTTTTTATTATCCCGGTGGCCAAATCCAAATAATTACCCACAGTTCCCTGAGAAGTCCAGGCCCGGGTCCAGGCACGAATACTAGGTATCCAGTAGGGATCCTGAAGCTTACAGCCCGGGTTCACCCATCACTAATTGTGCCATGTGATGGTTATGGACAGGCGGCAGATGACGACTTCCCCATAGTAGGGTGGTGCCTTTACCCCACCCGCCATATTGTAGGACCCTGGCCTAATACTCACCCATCTCTAGGTACTCCTCAAAGAGACCCTCACATTCAATCAGCTCATAGTCCTCCTCCCAACGCTGAGGTTCCTCCAAGATCTGGTCACCCCGCACCTTGGCCAGCTGCCTCCGCTGACGCCAGGACTTCACTTTACTGTCCAGAGATATCAGAGAGGGAGGTACGTAGAGTGCATAAGTGAGTACACCCCCTGTATGATCAGTACATATATACAGTAAATATAGATAGAGAGAGCCCAGCATACGTGAGTACACCCATTGTATGATCAGTACATCGTATACAGTATATATATAGAGAGTGCATAAGTGAGTACACCCCCTGTATGATCAGTACATATATACAGTATATATATATATATATATATATATATATATATAGAGTGCATAAGTGAGTACACACCCTGTATGATCAGTACATCGTATACAGTATATATACAAAGTGCCCAGCATAAGTGAGTACACCCCCTGTATGATCAGTACATATATACAGTATACATATAGAGTGCCCAGCATAAGTGAGTACACCCATTGTATGATCAGTACATATATACAGTATATATATAGAGAGAGAGTGCCCAGTATAAGTGAGTGCACCCCCTGTATGATCAGTACATCGTATACAGTATAGAGAGAGAGAGCCCAGCATAAGTGAGTACACCCATTGTATGATCAGTACATCAGATACAGTATATATATACATACACATACACAGAGAAAAAGAGAGAGACCAGCATAAGTGAGTACACCCCCTGTATGATCAGTACAATATCTATATATATATATATATATATATATATATATATATATAGATATAGAGAGAGAGAGAGACACAGAGAGACCAGCATAAGTGAGTACACCCATTGTATGATCAGCACATATATATATATATATATATATATATACATATATAGAGAGAGAGAGAGAGAGTGCCCAACATAAGTGAGTACACCCCCTGTATGATCAGTACATTACATACAGCGCCTTGCAAAAGTATTCAGCCCCTTGAATTTTTCACCCTTTTCCCACATTTCAGGCTTCAAACATAAAGATAAAATGTGAATGTTCTGGAGAAGAATCTACAAGTGACACAATTGTGAAGAGGAAGGAAATTTATTGCTTATTTTACACTTTTATAAACAATAAATAACTGTAAATTGGTGCGTGCAATATTATTCATCCCCTTTACGTTCAGTGCAGAAACTCCCTCCAGAAGGTGATTGAGGGTCTCTGAATGATGCAATGTTGTCCTAAATGACTGATGATGATAAATATAAGCCCCTGTGTGTAACAAGTCTCCGTATAATGCCCCTGCTCTGTGATAGTCTCATGTTCTGTGTAAAGCGCAGAGAGCATCATGAAGACCAAGGAACACAACAGACAGGTCCATGATACTGTTGTGGAGACGTTTAAAGCCGGATTTGGTTACAAAAAGATTTCCACAACTTTACACATCCCAAGAAGCCCTGTGCAAGCGATCATATAGAAATGGAAGGAGCATCATACCACTGCAAATCTACCAAGACCCGGCCGTCCATCCAAACTGTCATCTCACACAAGGAGAGGACTGATCAGATGCAGCCAAGAGGCCCATGATCCCTCTGGATGATCTGCAGAGATCTACAGCTGAGGGGGGAGAGTCTGTCCATAGCACAACAATCAGTCTACACTGCACAAATCTGGCCTTTATGGAAGAGTGGCGAGAAGAAAGCCATTTCTCACAGATATCCATAAAAAGTGTTGTGTAAAGTTTCCACAAGCCACCGGAGACCACAAACATGTGGAAGAAGGGGCTCTGCTCAGAGGAAACCAAAATCACACTATATGGGCACAATGCCAAACGATAAAAGCAACACAGCTCATCACCCTGAACACACCATCCCCACTGTCAAACATGGTGGAGGCAGCATCATGGTTTGGGCCTGCTTTTCTTCAGCAGGGACAGGGAAGATGGTAAAATTGATGGGAAGATGGATGGAGCCAAATACAGGACCATTCTTGAACAAAACCTGTTGGAGTCTGCAAAAGACCTGAGACTGGGACGGAGATTTGTCTTCCAATGATCCCAAACATAAAGCAAAATCTACAATGGAATGGTTCACAAATAACCGTATCCAGGTGTTAGAATGGCCAAGTCACAGTCCAGACCTGAACCCAATCGAGAACCTGTGGAAAGAGCTGAAAACTGCTGTTCACAAACACCTCCATCCAACCTCACTCAGCTGCAGCTGTTTACAAAGGAAGAATGGGCGAGAATTTCACCTCTCCATGTGCAAAACTGATAGACACATCCCCCAAGAGACTGCAGTTGTAATCGCAGCCAAAAGGGGGCGCCACAAAGGATTCACTTACAGGGGGTGAATAATATTGCACACCACAATTTACAGGTATTTATTATAAAAGTGTAAAATAAGCAATAAATTTCCTTCATCTTCACAATTGTGTCACTTGTAGATTCTTCACCAGAACATTCACATTTTATCTTTATGTCTGAAGCCGGAAATGTGGAAAAGGGTGAAAAATTCAAGGGGGTGAATACTTACACAAGGCACTGTATATACTGTATATTGCTCAGCATAAATGAGTGCACCCCCTGTATTTTCAGTCTCTCTGGCTGCTCCCCTGGGGTCTCTCCGGGACTTCGGCTGCTCCCCTGGGGTCTCTCCAGGACTTCGGCTTCTCCCCTGGGGTCTCTCCGGGACTTCGGCTGCTCCCCTGGGGTCTCTCCGGGACTTCGGCTGCTCCCCTGGGGTCTCTCCGGGACTTCGGCTGCTCCCCTGGGGTCTCTCCAGGACTTCGGCTGCTCCCCTGGGGTCTCTCGCGGACTTCGGCTGCTCCCCTGGGGTCTCTCGCGGACTTCGGCTGCTCCCCTGGGGTCTCTCCGGGACTTCGGCTGCTCCCCTGGGGTCTCTCCAGGACTTCAGCTGCTCCCCTGGGGTCTCTCCGGGACTTCGGCTGCTCCCCTGGGGTCTCTCGCGGACTTCGGCTGCTCCCCTGGGGTCTCTCGCGGACTTCGGCTGCTCCCCTGGGGTCTCTCCAGGACTTCGGCTTCTCCCCTGGGGTCTCTCCGGGACTTCGGCTGCTCCCCTGGGGTCTCTCCGGGACTTCGGCTGCTCCCCTGGGGTCTCTCCGGGACTTCGGCTGCTCCCCTGGGGTCTCTCCGGGACTTCGGCTGCTCCCCTGGGGTCTCTCCGGGACTTCAGCTGCTCCCCTGGGGTCTCTCCAGGACTTCGGCTGCTTCCCTGGGGTCTCTCCAGGACTTCGGCTGCTCCCCTGGGGTCTCTCCAGGACTTCGGCTGCTCCCCTGGGGTCTCTCCAGGACTTCGGCTGCTCCCCTGGGGTCTCTCCAGGACTTCGGCTGCTCCCCTGGGGTCTCTCCAGGACTTCGGCTGCTTCCCTGGGGTCTCTCCGGGACTTCGGCTGTTTCCCTGGGGTCTCTCCAGGACTTCGGCTGCTCCCATGGGGTCTCTCCAGGACTTCGGCTGCTTCCCTGGGGTCTCTCCGGGACTTCGGCTGCTCCCCTGGGGTCTCTCCAGGACTTCGGCTGCTCCCATGGGGTCTCTCCAGGACTTCGGCTGCTCCCCTGGGGTCTCTCCAGGACTTCGGCTGCTCCCATGGGGTCTCTCCAGGACTTCGGCTGCTCCCCTGGGGTCTCTCCAGGACTTCGGCTGCTCCCATGGGGTCTCTCCAGGACTTCGGCTGCTCCCATGGGGTCTCTCCAGGACTTCGGCTGCTCCCCTGGGGTCTCTCCAGGACTTCGGCTGCTCCCCTGGGGTCTCTCCGGGCATTTCCTTTATGATCCTCAGATTTGGAGCGTGTTCAGACGGTCCTGTTTTCGGTCGGTGTACATGGTGACGTTCACACACATAACACAGGTACCGATTCCAGCCATTGTGCATGTGAATGTTTTTACAGACAGTCGGCGCAGCACAGTTCACATTGTGCATTATTGTGCAGGGGATGTGTATTGCAGTAATGGGGGGATCGGGAGACCCCCGGCGCACAGCTACTTACGGCACGAGGAACTCCTGCACGTTGCTGACGATCTGCTTCCCGACCATAATAATGAAGAGCTGCTGAGCGAGTTCTATCAGACATCCGCCGGGACCGCACTGCACGAGACAAGGACAGCGGGTTACAGGGCGACCCCGCCGACCGCACCGTCACCAGACTGCAGTGCAGGGGCTTGGCCACAGACTGGGGGGCGCTGTCTGCACGAGACAAGGACAGCAGGTTACAGGGCAACCCCGCCGACCGCACCGTCACCAGACTGCAGTGCAGGGGCTCGGCCACAGACAAGGGGGGCGCTGTCTGCACGACACTAGGACAGCGGGTTACAGGGCGACCGCACCGTCACCAGACTGCAGTGCAGGGGCTCGGCCACAGACTGGGGGGGCGCTGTCTGCACGACACTAGGACAGCAGGTTACAGGGCGACCGCACCGTCACCAGACTGCAGTGCAGGGGCTCGGCCACAGACAGGGGGGGCGCTGTCTGCACATGGAGCCGGCCCTCAGCTCCACATATTCTGGGGAATGTACTAGATACGAGCGGCGGCTCCGGCTCTACTCACATCCTCGTTCCTCATGCCCATCAGTTTTCCGTACTCTCCGGGATATCCCACAAATCTGAAAGACACAGATCACAGATAACGTCTCCACGTGTCACACGATACAGCTGAGACCACGTGCGCTCATCACATACGGGGGTCCCGGGCTGTAGGGCCATGCTTTACTGCAGTGCTGTGAAGCCTCCATCCAGCTAATTCCCAGAATCCTGTGTGTGGAGGACTCTGGCATCACCCCCCCGGGCCACCCCCCCAGAGGATATCATCCCCTCCAGGCCGCCCCCCCAGGGAATATCACCCCCCGGGCCGCCCCCCCCAGAGGATATCATCCCCTCCAGGCCGCCCCCTCAGAGGATATCACCCCCCGGGCCGCCCCCCACAGAGGATATCATCCCCCGGGCCGCCCCCTCAGAGGATATCACCCCCCGGGCCGCCCCCCCAGAGTATATCACCCCCTTGGGCAGCCCTCCCAGAGGATATCTCCCCCTTGGGCCGCCCCCTCAGAGGATATCACCCCCTTGGGCCGCCCCCCCAGAGGATATCACCCCCCGGGCCGCCCCCCCAGAGTATATCACCCCCTTGGGCCGCCCTCCCAGAGGATATCTCCCCCTTGGGCAGCCCTCCCAGAGGATATCTCCCCCTTGGGCAGCCCTCCCAGAGGATATCACCCCCTTGGGCCGCCCCCACAGAGGATATCATCCCCCGGGCCGCCCCCCCAGAGGATATCACCCCCCGGGCCGCCCCCCCAGAGTATATCACCCCCTTGGGCCGCCCTCCCAGAGGATATCTCCCCCTTGGATAGCCCTCCCAGAGGATATCTCCCCCTTGGGCAGCCCTCCCAGAGGATATCACCCCCTTGGGCCGCCACCTCAGAGGATATCACCCCCCCGGGCCGCCCCCACAGAGGATATCATCCCCTGGGCCGCCCCCTCAGAGGATATCACCCCCGGGCCGCCCCCACAGAGGATATCATCCCTCCTAGGCCCCCCCCAGAGGATATTATCCCCCCTAGGCCGCCCCAATAGAGGATATCATCCCTCCTAGGCCCCCCCCCAGAGGATATCATCCCCCCTAGGCCCCCCCAGGGGATAGGGGATATCATCTCCTCTTCATCCATCTCACCTGCCTTTGAAGAAAGCCACGTAGAACGGGGACGAGTAGAAATTCACAAACTGGAAGATGAAAACCTTGAAGGTGAAAGCGTCTTCATGTAAGGACTGCGTGCGATGCATCTCTGCGGAGGACAGACACGCGTCACCAGAAGGACCCGTGCCAGGGCTGTGCAGCCGGAGTCAGTATACAATGCACCGACTCCTAAATCTATAATAATTGGGTCCAGCGGTCAGTGCAGGATGGGCTGAATATGTTTTCATAGGAATTTGGGAAAGTTATGAAATGTCCTATAAATGTCTGTTCTATTCCTGATCTAAGGCCACATTCACACACAGCGTTTTTGCTGCGTTTTTTGAGGATACGTTTTTCCGCTGCAAAAGCAGATCAGCTTTTTATAAAACCGCATCACCTGGAAGGTTTCTGAGCTCATAAATAATGATTTCAATAGCAAAAGCAGATTAGAAAACACCACAAACTGCTCATTCTCTGTGAGGATCCGTTCTTGAGCCCAAAAACGGATCCCCACAAAACAATGCTTCAAACATGATAAGTACAATTAAACTGACGAATGAGTAATGAGCAACAGCTAGAAGAACATTTAGGATTCAGTATGTGTGAGATGGAGCCACAGTGATTGGAAAAGTGAGGAAATTGGTTATTGCCGCCAGAACCCCTAAAATTTATTCCATCTTGAAGAGACGTGCTGGGAAAGGGGCAATTGTTGATAAAGCCACTCGGTGAGGCAGCACTTATTTAATGACTGAGCGATTGCTTGAACTAAAATAATTTCTTATAGATATGGTGAACCCTCAGGTAACCTTAAATGAAGGTCATTGGACACAGGTGGCTGAATTGAAGGAATTGCTTAATCACCCATTTACCGTGACTAACAAATTACAAGCTGAGGATTTAACTCCTGGCATTTTCATAAGGGAGTGGAAGAACTTGCTATTTTGCCTGTCCCAAAGAGGAGGTTTAATCGCAGATGGCATTTCTGCTTCAATGAAATGGAGAGAGACACAGCTATCGGAAAATAAAATTCTTCTGGCAGCTGTTTATGTGGACCCAAGTCATCGTATACTGCTTGATGATCAACAGCTTACTAACGGAAAAGAAGCTGTGACTGAGGTAGCAGTTAGGATGAGCGGCTAAAGGAATGCCGGGCGCAAGAGGACTTGGGGCCTGACAGTGCTACTGCTGCCGTATCTTCATCCTCATCAGGTGAGGAGTCTAACTGTGGCAAGTATTTAGATGACATGGAGCAGGCAAAGCGTTGCCACAAGGAAAAAGATGTCACTCCGTCTCCTATAGCAGCAGATTGGCAAGATGTCACTGCGTTTCCTATACCAGCAGATTGGCCAGATGTCACTACGTCTCCTATAGCAGCAGATTGTCCAGATGTCACTCCGTCCCCTATAGCAGCAGATTGTCCAGATGTCACTGCGTCTCCTATAGCAGCAGATTGGCCAGATGTCACTGCGTCTCCTATACCAGCAGATTGGCCAGATGTCACTGCGTCTCCTACAGCAGCAGATTGGCCAGATGTCACTGAGTCTCCTATAGCATAAGATTGTCCAGATGTCACTGCGTCTCCTATAGCAGCAGATTGTCCAGATGTCACTGAGTCCCCTATAGCAGCAGATTGTCCAGATGTCACTGCGTCTCCTATAGCAGCAGATTGGCCAGATGTCACTGCGTCTCCTATACCAGCAGATTGGCCAGATGTCACTGCGTCTCCTATAGCAGCAGATTGGCCAGATGTCACTGAGTCTCCTATAGCAGCAGATTGTCCAGATGTCACTCCGTCTCCTATAGCAGCAGATTGGCCAGATGTCACTGCGTCTCCTATAGCAGCAGATTGTCCAGATGTCACTGCGTCTCCTATAGCAGCAGATTGACCAGATGTCACTGCGTCTCCTATAGCAGCAGATTGTCCAGATGTCACTGCGTCTCCTATAGCAGCAGATTGGCCAGATGTCACTGCGTCTCCTATAGCAGCAGATTGCCCAGATGTCACTCCGTCTCCTATAGCAGCAGATTGGCCAGATGTCACTGCGTCTCCTATAGCAGCAGATTGGCCAGATGTCACTGCGTCTCCTATAGCGGCAGATTGGCCAGATGTCACTGCGTCTCCTATAGCGGCAGATTGACCAGATGTTACTGCGTCTCCTATAGCAGCAGATTGCCCAGATGTCACTCCGTCTCCTATAGCGGCAGATTGGCCAGATGTTACTGTGTCTCCTATAGCAGCAGATTGACCAAATGTCACTGCGTCTCCTATAGCAGCAGATCGCCCAGATGTCACTGCGTCTCCTATAGCAGCAGATTGCCCAGATGTCACTCCGTCTCCTATAGCAGCATATTGGGCAGATGTCACTGCGTCTCCTATAGCAGCAGATTGGCCAGATGTCACTGCGTCTCCTATAGCAGCAGATTGGCCAGATGTCACTGTGTCTCCTATAGCGGCAGATTGGCCAGATGTCACTGCGTCTCCTATAGCGGCAGATTGGCCAGATGTCACTGCGTCTCCTATAGCGGCAGATTGGCCAGATGTCACTGCGTCTCCTATAGCAGCAGATTGTCCAGATGTCACTGCGTCTCCTATAGCAGCAGATTGGCCAGATGTCACTGCGTCTCCTATAGCAGCAGATTGGCCACATGTCACTGCGTCTCCTATAGCGGCAGATTGTCCAGATGTCACTGCGTCTCCTATAGCGGCAGATTGGCCAGATGTCACTGCGTCTCCTATAGCAGCAGATTGGCCAGACGTCACTGCGTCTCCTATAGCAGCAGATTGGCCAGATGTCACTGCGTCTCCTATAGCAGCAGATTGCCCAGATGTCACTGCGTCTCCTATAGCAGCAGATTGGCCAGATGTCACTGCGTCTCCTATAGCAGCAGATTGGCCAGATGTCACTCCGTCTCCTATAGCAGCAGATTGGCCAGATGTCACTGCGTCTCCTATAGCAGCAGATTGGCCAGATGTCACTGCGTCTCCTATAGCAGCAGATTGGCCAGATGTCACTCCGTCTCCTATAGCGGCAGATTGTCCAGATGTCACTGCGTCTCCTATAGCAGCAGATTGGCCAGATGTCACTCCGTCTCCTATAGCAGCAGATTGGCCAGATGTCACTGCGTCTCCTATAGCAGCAGATTGACTAGATGTCACTGCGTCTCCTATAGCAACAGATTGGCCAGATGTCACTGTGTCTCCTATAGCAGCAGATTGGCCAGATGTCACTGCGTCTCCTATAGCAGCAGATTGACCAGATGTCACTGCGTCTCCTATAGCAGCAGATTGGCCAGATGTCACTGCGTCTCCTATAGCAGCAGATTGGCCAGATGTCACTGCGTCTCCTATAGCAGCAGATTGGCCAGATGTCACTGCGTCTCCTATAGCAGCAGATTGGCCAGATGTCACTGCGTCTCCTATAGCAGCAGATTGGCCAGATGTCACTCCGTCTCCTATAGCAGCAGATTGGCCAGATGTCACTGTGTCTCCTATAGCAGCAGAATGGCCAGATGTCACTGCGTCTCCTATAGCGGTAGATTGAGCAGATGTCACTGCGTCTCCTATAGCGGCAGATTGGCCAGATGTCACTGCGTCTCCTATAGCGGCAGATTGGCCAGATGTCACTGCGTCTCCTATAGCGGCAGATTGGCCAGATGTCACTGCGTCTCCTATAGCAGCAGATTGGCCAGATGTCACTGCGTCTCCTATAGCAGCAGATTGGCCAGATGTCACTCTGTCTCCTATAGCAGCAGATTGTCCAGATGTCACTGCGTCTCCTATAGCAGCAGATTGGCCAGATGTCACTCCGTCTCCTATAGCGGCAGATTGGCCAGATGTCACTGCGTCTCCTATAGCGGCAGATTGACCAGATGTCACTGCGTCTCCTATAGCGGCAGATTGGCCAGATGTCACTGCGTCTCCTATAGCGGCAGATTGGCCAGATGTCACTGCGTCTCCTATAGCGGCAGATTGGCCAGATGTCACTGCGTCTCCTATAGCAGCAGATTGGCCAGATGTCACTGCGTCTCCTATAGCAGCAGATTGGCCAGATGTCACTCCGTCTCCTATAGCAGCAGATTGGCCAGATGTCACTGTGTCTCCTATAGCGGCAGATTGGCCAGAAGTCACTGCGTCTCCTATAGCGGCAGATTGACCAGATGTCACTGCGTCTCCTATAGCAGCAGATTGGCCAGATGTCACTGCGTCTCCTATAGCAGCAGATTGGCCAGATGTCACTGCGTCTCCTATAGCGGCAGATTGGCCAGATGTCACTGCGTCTCCTATAGCGGCAGATTGGCCAGATGTCACTGCGTCTCCTATAGCAGCAGATTGGCCAGATGTCACTGCGTCTCCTATAGCAGCAGATTGGCCAGATGTCACTGCGTCTCCTATAACGGCAGATTGGCCAGATGTCACTCCGTCTCCTATAGCAGCAGATTGGCCAGATGTCACTGCGTCTCCTATAGCAGCAGATTGGCCAGATGTCACTCCGTCTCCTATAGCGGCAGATTGGCCAGATGTCACTGCGCCTCCTATAGCAGCAGATTGGCCAGATGTCACTGCGTCTCCTATAGCAGCAGATTGGCCAGATGTCACTGCGTCTCCTATAGCAGCAGATTGGCCAGAAGTCACTGCGCCTCCTATAGCAGCAGATTGGCCAGATGTCACTGCGTCTCCTATAGCGGCAGATTGGCCAGATGTCACTGCGCCTCCTATAGCAGCAGATTGGCCAGATGTCACTGCGTCTCCTATAGCAGCAGATTGGCCAGATGTCACTGCGTCTCCTATAGCGGCAGATTGGCCAGATGTCACTGCGTCTCCTATAGCAGCAGATTGGCCAGATGTCACTGCGTCTGCTATAGCAGCAGATTGGCCAGATGTCACTGCGTCTCCTATAGCAGCAGATTGCCCAGATGTCACTGCGTCTCCTATAGCAGCAGATTGGCCAGATGTCACTGCGTCTCCTATAGCAGCAGATTGGCCAGATGTCACTGCGTCTGCTATAGCAGCAGATTGGCCAGATGTCACTGCGTCTCCTATAGCGTCAGATTGCCCAGATGTCACTGCGTCTCCTATAGCAGCAGATTGGCCAGATGTCACTGCGTCTCCTATAGCAGCAGATTGGCCAGATGTCACTGCGTCTGCTATAGCAGCAGATTGGCCAGATGTCACTGCGTCTCCTATAGCAGCAGATTGGCCCGATGTCACTCCGTCTCCTATAGCGGCAGATTGGCCAGATGTCACTGCGTCTCCTATAGCAGCAGATTGGCCAGATGTCACTGCGTCTCCTATAGCAGCAGATTGGCCAGATGTCACTGCGTCTCCTATAGCAGCAGATTGGCCAGATGTCACTGCGTCTGCTATAGCGGCAGATTGGCCAGATGTCACTGCGTCTCCTATAGCGGCAGATTGTCCAGATGTCACTGCGTCTCCTATAGCAGCAGATTGGCCAGATGTCACTCCGTCTCCTATAGCAGCAGATTGTCCAGATGTCACTGCGTCTCCTATAGCAGCAGATTGGCCAGATGTCACTGCGTCTCCTATAGCAGCAGATTGGCCAGATGTCACTGCGTCTCCTATAGCAGCAGATTGGCCAGATGTCACTGCGTCTCCTATAGCAGCAGATTGGCCAGATGTCACTGCGTCTCCTATAGCAGCAGATTGGCCAGATGTCACTGCGTCTCCTATAGCAGCAGATTGGCCAGATGTCACTGCGTCTGCTATAGCAGCAGATTGGCCAGATGTCACTGCGTCTCCTATAGCAGCAGATTGGCCAGATGTCACTGCGTCTCCTATAGCAGCAGATTGGCCAGATGTCACTGCATCTCCTATAGCGGCAGATTGGCCAGATGTCACTGCGTCTCCTATAGCAGCAGATTGGCCAGATGTCACTGCGTCTGCTATAGCAGCAGATTGGCCAGATGTCACTGCGTCTGCTATAGCAACAGATTGGCCAGATGTCACTGCGTCTCCTATAGCAGCAGATTGGCCAGATGTCACTGCGTCTGCTATAGCAGCAGATTGGCCAGATGTCACTGCGTCTCCTATAGCAGCAGATTGGCCAGATGTCACTGCTTCTCCTATAGCGGCAGATTGGCCAGATGTCACTGCGTCTCCTATAGCAGCAGATTGGCCAGATGTCACTGCGTCTCCTATAGCAGCAGATTGGCCAGATGTCACTGCGTCTGCTATAGCAGCAGATTGGCCAGATGTCACTGCGTCTCCTATAGCGGCAGATTGGCCAGATGTCACTGCGTCTCCTATAGCAGCAGATTGGCCAGATGTCACTGCGTCTGCTATAGCAGCAGATTGGCCAGATGTCACTGCGTCTGCTATAGCAGCAGATTGGCCAGATGTCACTGCGTCTCCTATAGCAGCAGATTGGCCAGATGTCACTGCGTCTCCTATAGCGGCAGATTGGCCAGATGTCACTGCGTCTCCTATAGCAGCAGATTGGCCAGAAGTCACTGCGTCTCCTATAGCAGCAGATTGGCCAGATGTCACTGCGTCTCCTATAGCAGCAGATTGGCCAGATGTCACTCCGTCTCCTATAGCAGCAGATTGGCCAGATGTCACTCCGTCTCCTAGAGCAGCAGATTGGCCAGATGTCACTGCGTCTCCTATAGCAGCAGATTGGCCAGATGTCACTGCGTCTCCTATGGCAGCAGATTGGCCAGATGTCACTGCTTCTCCTATAGCAGCAGATTGGCCAGATGTCACTGCGTCTCCTATAGCAGCAGATTGACCAGATGTCACTCCGTCTCCTATAGCAGCAGATTGGCCAGATGTCACTCCGTCTCCTAGAGCAGCAGATTGGCCAGATGTCACTGCGTCTCCTATAGCAGCAGATTGGCCAGATGTCACTGCTTCTCCTATAGCAGCAGATTGGCCAGATGTCACTCCGTCTCCTATAGCAGCAGATTGGCCAGATGTCACTGCGTCTCCTATAGCAGCAGATTGGCCAGATGTCACTGCGTCTGCTATAGCGGCAGATTGGCCAGATGTCACTGCGTCTCCTATAGCAGCAGATTGGCCAGATGTCACTGCGCCTCCTATAACAGCAGATTGGCCAGATGTCACTGCGTCTCCTATAGCAGCAGATTGGCCAGATGTCACTCCGTCTCCTATAGCAGCAGATTGTCCAGATGTCACTGCGTCTCCTATAGCAGCAGATTGGCCAGATGTCACTGCGCCTCCTATAGCAGCAGATTGGCCAGATGTCACTGCGTCTCCTATAGCAGCAGATTGGCCAGATGTCACTCCGTCTCCTATAGCAGCAGATTGTCCAGATGTCACTGCGTCTCCTATAGCAGCAGATTGTCCAGATGTCACTGCGTCTCCTATAGCAGCAGATTGGCCAGATGTCACTGCGTCTCCTATAGCAGCAGATTGGCCAGATGTCACTGCGCCTCCTATAGCAGCAGATTGGCCAGATGTCACTGCGTCTCCTATAGCGGCAGATTGGCCAGATGTCACTGCTTCTCCTATAGCGGCAGATTGGCCAGATGTCACTGCGTCTCCTATAGCAGCAGATTGGCCAGATGTCACTCCGTCTCCTATAGCAGCAGATTGGCCAGATGTCACTGCGTCTCCTATAGCAGCAGATTGGCCAGATGTCACTGCGTCTCCTATAGCAGCAGATTGGCCAGATGTCACTCCGTCTCCTATAGCAGCAGATTGGCCAGATGTCACTGCGTCTCCTATAGCAGCAGATTGGCCAGATGTCACTGCGTCTCCTATAGCAGCAGATTGGCCAGATGTCACTGCGTCTCCTATAGCAGCAGATTGACCAGATGTCACTGCGTCTCCTATAGCAGCAGATTGGCCAGATGTCACTGCTTCTCCTATAGCAGCAGATTGCCCAGATGTCACTGCGTCTCCTATAGCAGCAGATTGACCAGATGTCACTCCGTCTCCTATAGCAGCAGATTGGCCAGATGTCACTGCGTCTCCTATAGCAGCAGATTGGCCAGATGTCACTGCGTCTCCTATAGCAGCAGATTGGCCAGATGTCACTGCGTCTCCTATAGCGGCAGATTGGCCAGATGTCACTGCGTCTCCTATGGCAGCAGATTGGCCAGATGTCACTGAGTCTCCTATAGCAGCAGATTGGCCAGATGTCACTGCGTCTCCTATAGCAGCAGATTGGCCAGATGTCACTGAGTCTCCTATAGCAGCAGATTGGCCAGATGTCACTGCGTCTCCTATAGCGGCAGATTGGCCAGATGTCACTGCGTCTCCTATGGCAGCAGATTGCCCAGATGTCACTGCGTCTCCTATAGCAGCAGATTGGCCAGATGTCACTGCGTCTCCTATAGCGGCAGATTGGCCAGATGTCACTGCTTCTCCTATAGCAGCAGATTGAGCAGATTTCAGCAAAATTTTTCACTTGCTCTCAAATAAATAGAAAAATTCAACCGTTCATCAAAACTGAGTGTGCACGAGGCCATTCCTTTATACCCGGAGATTGTTAGATGTTCCCATGTGGTTACGGTTTTCCTCCAGCCCCAGTCACTGTAGAGAGGTCGTTCTCCAGCCTTAACATTATTAGGTCAGATTCGAGGTCATCTGCGGAGAACGATCTGATGGAGGCAATTCTATCTCTTACAACTAATTCATACACTGTGCAAATGGTATTTACTAGGTTTTTGTTGACAACTGTTTTTCTGCCACTTACATAGTGTAGTACATAGTGTTATATATAATCTATATTGCATCTTGTATTACATATTTACAATTTTTTCTGTTCTATCTAAATATCTTGATTATTGTATCATAAAAATGATGAAATGTCTGATCTTCACATTGTACAATACATTTTCACTTATATATAAGCATTATACAGTCAGGGCCAGAAATATTTGGACAGTGACACAAGTTTTGTTATTTTAGCTGTTTACAAAAACATACAAACTAAAGCTCCAGAAGCTCCAGAAGCCGCGACCAGGGGAAACTATGTGCAACTGGGTAAGGAATTGGCTAAAAGATAGGAAACAAAGAGTAGTCATAAATGGAACATTCTCTAAATGGGCCATAGTCAGCAGTGGGGGCCGCAGGCATCTGTACTGGGAGCAGTGGGGGCCGCAGGGATCTGTACTGGGGGCAGTGGGGGCCGCAGGGATCTGTACTGGGAGCAGTGGGGACCGCAGGGATCTGTACTGGGAGCAGTGGGGACCGCAGGGATCTGTACTGGGAGCAGTGGGGACCGCAGGGATCTGTACTGGGAACAGTGGGGTGCCGCAGGGATCTGTACTGGGAGCAGTGGGGACCGCAGGGATCTGTACTGGGAGCAGTGGGGACCGCAGGGATCTGTACTGGGAGCAGTGGGGACCGCAGGGATCTGTGCTGGGAGCAGTGGGGGCCGCAGGGATCTGTACTGGGAGCAGTGGGGGCCGCAGGGATCTGTACTGGGAGCAGTGGGGACCGCAGGCATCTGTACTGGGAGCAGTGGGGACCGCAGGGATCTGTACTGGGAGCAGTGGGGGCCGCAGGGGTCTGTACTGGGAGCAGTGGGGACTGCAGGGATCTGTACTGGGAGCAGTGGGGGCCGCAGGGATCTGTACTGGGAGCAGTGGGGGCCGCAGGGATCTGTGCTGGGAGCAGTGGGGACCGCAGGCATCTGTACTGGGAGCAGTGGGGACCGCAGGGATCTGTACTGGGAGCAGTGGGGACCGCAGGGATCTGTACTGGGAGCAGTGGGGTGCCGCAGGGATCTGTACTGGGAGCAGTGGGGGCCGCAGGGATCTGTACTGGGAGCAGTGGGGGCCGCAGGGATCTGTACTGGGAGCAGTGGGGGGCCGCAGGGATCTGTACTGGGAGCAGTGGGGGCCGCAGGGATCTGTACTGGGAGCAGTGGGGGCCGCAGGGATCTGTACTGGGAGCAGTGGGGGGCCGCAGGGATCTGTACTGGGAGCAGTGGGGGCCCGCAGGGATCTGTACTGGGAGCAGTGGGGACCGCAGGGATCTGTACTGGGAGCAATGGGGGCCGCAGGGATCTGTACTGGGAGCAGTGGGGACCGCAGGGATCTGTACTGGGAGCAGTGGGGACTGCAGGGATCTGTACTGGGAGCAGTGGGGGCTGCAGGGATCTGTACTGGGAGCAGTGGGGACCGCAGGGATCTGTACTGGGAGCAGTGGGGGCCGCAGGGATCTGTACTGGGAGCAGTGGGGGCCGCAGGGATCTGTACTGGGAGCAGTGGGGGCCGCAGGGATCTGTACTGGGAGCAGTGGGGACCGCAGGGATCTGTACTGGGAGCAGTGGGGACTGCAGGGATCTGTACTGGGAGCAGTGGGGACCGCAGGGATCTGTACTGGGAGCAGTGGGGACCGCAGGGATCTGTACTGGGAGCAGTGGGGACCGCAGGGATCTGTACTGGGAGCAGTGGGGGCCGCAGGGATCTGTACTGGGAGCAGTGGGGGCCGCAGGGATCTGTACTGGGAACAGTGGGGACCGCAGGGATCTGTACTGGGAGCAGTGGGGACCGCAGGGATCTGTACTGGGAACAGTGGGGACCGCAGGGATCTGTACTGGGAGCAGTGGGGACCGCAGGGATCTGTACTGGGGGCAGTGGGGGCCGCAGGGATCTGTACTGGGAGCAGTGGGGACCGCAGGGATCTGTACTGGGAGCAGTGGGGGCCGCAGGGATCTGTACTGGGAGCAGTGGGGGCCGCAGGGATCTGTACTGGGAGCAGTGGGGACCGCAGGGATCTGTACTGGGAGCAGTGGGGGCCGCAGGGATCTGTACTGGGAGCAGTGGGGACCGCAGGGATCTGTACTGGGAGCAGTGGGGGCCGCAGGGATCTGTACTGGGAGCAGTGGGGACCGCAGGGATCTGTACTGGGAGCAGTGGGGACCGCAGGGATCTGTACTGGGAGCAGTGGGGGCCGCAGGGATCTGTACTGGGAGCAGTGGGGACCGCAGGGATCTGTACTGGGAGCAGTGGGGACTGCAGGGATCTGTACTGGGAGCAGTGGGGACCGCAGGGATCTGTACTGGGAGCAGTGGGGGCCGCAGGGATCTGTACTGGGAGCAGTGGGGACCGCAGGGATCTGTACTGGGAGCAGTGGGGGCTGCAGGGATCTGTACTGGGATCACTGGGGACCACAGGGATCTGTACTGGGAGCAGTGGGGACCGCAGGGATCTGTACTTGGAGCAGTGGGGAGCGCACAGATCTGTACTGGGAGCAGTGGGGAGCGCAGGGATCTGTACTGGGGGCAGTGGGGGCTGCAGGGATCTGTACTGGGAGCAGTGGGGACCGCAGGGATCTGTACTGGGAGCAGTGGGGGCCGCAGGGATCTGTACTGGGAGCAGTGGGGACCGCAGGGATCTGTACTGGGAGCAGTGGGGACCGCAGGGATCTGTACTGGGAGCAGTGGGGACCGCAGGGATCTGTACTGGGAGCAGTGGGGACTGCAGGGATCTGTACTGGGAGCAGTGGGACCGCAGGGATCTGTACTGGGAGCAGTGGGGACCGCAGGGATCTGTACTGGGAGCAGTGGGGGCCGCAGGGATCTGTACTGGGAGCAGTGGGGACCGCAGGGATCTGTACTGGGAGCAGTGGGGGCTGCAGGGATCTGTACTGGGAGCAGTGGGGACCGCAGGGATCTGTACTGGGAGCAGTGGGGGCCGCAGGGATCTGTACTGGGAGCAGTGGGGACCGCAGGGATCTGTACTGGGAGCAGTGGGGACCGCAGGGATCTGTACTGAGAGCAGTGGGGGCCGCAGGGATCTGTACTGGGAGCAGTGGGGACCGCAGGAATCTGTACTGGGAACAGTGGGGTGCCGCAGGGATCTGTACTGGGAGAAGTGGGGACCGCAGGGATCTGTACTGGGAGCAGTGGGGGCCGCAGGGATCTGTACTGGGAGCAGTGGGGACCGCAGGGATCTGTACTGGGAGCAGTGGGGGCTGCAGGGATCTGTACTGGGAGCAGTGGGGACCGCAGGGATCTGTACTGGGAGCAGTGGGGGCCGCAGGGATCTGTACTGGGAGCAGTGGGTTGCTGCAGGGATCTGTACTGGGAGCAGTGGGGGCCGCAGGGATCTGTACTGGGAGCAGTGGGGGCCGCAGGGATCTGTACTGGGAGCAGTGGGGACCGCAGGGATCTGTACTGGGAGCAGTGGGGACCGCAGGGATCTGTACTGGGAGCAGTGGGGGCCGCAGGGATCTGTACTGGGAGCAGTGGGGGCCGCAGGGATCTGTACTGGGAGCAGTGGGGGCCGCAGGGATCTGTACTGGGAGCAGTGGGGACCGCAGAAATCTGTACTGGGGGCAGTGGGGGCCGCAGGGATCTGTACTGGGAGCAGTGGGGACTGCAGGGATCTGTACTGGGAGCAGTGGGGACCGCAGGGATCTGTACTGGGAGCAGTGGGGACCGCAGGGGTCTGTACTGGGAGCAGTGGGGGCCGCAGGGATCTGTACTGGGAGCAGTGGGGGCCGCAGGGATCTGTACTGGGAGCAGTGGGGACCGCAGGGATCTGTACTGGGAGCAGTGGGGACCGCAGGGATCTGTACTGGGAGCAGTGGGGACCGCAGGGATCTGTACTGGGAGCAGTGGGGACTGCAGGGATCTGTACTGGGAGCAGTGGGGACCGCAGGGATCTGTACTGGGAGCAGTGGGGACCGCAGGGATCTGTACTGGGAGCAGTGGGGGCCGCAGGGATCTGTACTGGGAGCAGTGGGGGCCGCAGGGATCTGTACTGGGAGCAGTGGGGACCGCAGGGATCTGTACTGGGAGCAGTGGGGACTGCAGGGATCTGTACTGGGAGCAGTGGGGACCGCAGGGATCTGTACTGGGAGCAGTGGGGACCGCAGGGATCTGTACTGGGAGCAGTGGGGGCCGCAGGGATCTGTACTGGGAGCAGTGGGGACCGCAGGGATCTGTACTGGGAGCAGTGGGGACCGCAGGGATCTGTACTGGGAGCAGTGGGGACCGCAGGGATCTGTACTGGGAGCAGTGGGGACTGCAGGGATCTGTACTGGAAGCAGTGGGGACCGCAGGGATCTGTACTGGGAGCAGTGGGGACCGCAGGGATCTGTACTGGGAGCAGTGGGGGCCGCAGGGATCTGTACTGGGAGCAGTGGGGACCGCAGGGATCTGTACTGGGAGCAGTGGGGGCTGCAGGGATCTGTACTGGGAGCAGTGGGGACCGCAGGGATCTGTACTGGGAGCAGTGGGGGCCGCAGGGATCTGTACTGGGAGCAGTGGGGACCGCAGGGATCTGTACTGGGAGCAGTGGGGACCGCAGGGATCTGTACTGAGAGCAGTGGGGGCCGCAGGGATCTGTACTGGGAGCAGTGGGGACCGCAGGAATCTGTACTGGGAACAGTGGGGTGCCGCAGGGATCTGTACTGGGAGCAGTGGGGACCGCAGGGATCTCTACTGGGAGCAGTGGGGACCGCAGGGATCTGTACTGGGAGCAGTGGGGGCCGCAGGGATCTGTACTGGGAGCAGTGGGGACCGCAGGGATCTGTACTGGGAGCAGTGGGGGCTGCAGGGATCTGTACTGGGAGCAGTGGGGACCGCAGGGATCTGTACTGGGAGCAGTGGGGGCCGCAGGGATCTGTACTGGGAGCAGTGGGTTGCTGCAGGGATCTGTACTGGGAGCAGTGGGGGCCGCAGGGATCTGTACTGGGAGCAGTGGGGGCCGCAGGGATCTGTACTGGGAGCAGTGGGGACCGCAGGAATCTGTACTGGGAACAGTGGGGTGCCGCAGGGATCTGTACTGGGAGCAGTGGGGACCGCAGGGATCTGTACTGGGAGCAGTGGGGACCGCAGGGATCTGTACTGGGAGCAGTGGGGGCCGCAGGGATCTGTACTGGGAGCAGTGGGGACCGCAGGGATCTGTACTGGGAGCAGTGGGGACCGCAGGGATCTGTACTGGGAACAGTGGGGTGCCGCAGGGATCTGTACTGGGAGCAGTGGGGGCCGCAGGGATCTGTACTGGGAGCAGTGGGGACCGCAGGGATCTGTACTGGGAGCAGTGGGGGCCGCAGGGATCTGTACTGGGAGCAGTGGTCTGCCGCAGGGATCTGTACTTGGAGCAGTGGGGGCCGCAGTGATCTGTACTGGGAGCAGTGGGGACCGCAGGGATCTGTACTGGGAGCAGTGGGGGCTGCAGGGATCTGTACTGGGAGCAGTGGGGGCTGCAGGGATCTGTACTGGGAGCAGTGGGGGCTGCAGGGATCTGTACTGGGAGCAGTGGGGGCTGCAGGGATCTGTACTGGGAGCAGTGGGGGCCACAGGGATCTGTACTTGGAGCAGTGGGGGCCGCAGTGATCTGTACTGGGAGCAGTGGGGACCGCAGGGATCTGTACTGGGAGCAGTGGGGGCTGCAGGGATCTGTACTGGGAGCAGTGGGGGCCGCAGGGATCTGTACTGGGAGCAGTGGGGACCGCAGGGATCTGTACTGGGAGCAGTGGGGGCCGCAGGGGTCTGTACTGGGAACAGTGGGGTGCCGCAGGGATCTGTACTGGGAGCAGTGGGGACCGCAGGGATCTGTACTGGGAGCAGTGGGGGCTGCAGGGATCTGTACTGGGAGCAGTGGGGGCTGCAGGGATCTGTACTGGGAGCAGTGGGGGCCGCAGGGATCTGTACTGGGAGCAGTGGGGACCGCAGGGATCTGTACTGGGAGCAGTGGGGGCCGCAGGGATCTGTACTGGGAGCAGTGGGGGCCACAGGGATCTGTACTTGGAGCAGTGGGGGCCGCAGTGATCTGTACTGGGAGCAGTGGGGACCGCAGGGATCTGTACTGGGAGCAGTGGGGGCTGCAGGGATCTGTACTGGGAGCAGTGGGGGCTGCAGGGATCTGTACTGGGAGCAGTGGGGGCTGCAGGGATCTGTGCTAGGACCGATTCTTTTTACTCTCTTTATTAATGACCTTGTGGATGGGATTGATAGTAAAGTGTCAGTCTTTGCTGATGACACCAAACTATGTAGGATATTAAAAACTAACCTTGATAGTACAATATTACAGAAAGATCTGGATAAGATGTCAGAATGGGCAGATACTTGGCAAATGAGATTTAATGTTGATAAATGTAAAGTAATGCACCGAGGACGGAGTAATCCTATAGCTGCGTATACATTACATGGAAGTAAACTCGGGACTACAGAACAGGAGAAGGACTTGGGTATTCTCATTACAAATAAGCTGAGCAGCAGCATCAATGTCAGGCAGCAGCTGCTAAAGCAAACAAGATTCTAGGGTGTATAAAAAGAGAGATTAGATCCCGTGATCCCAACGTATTGTTACCCCTCTATAAATCACTTGTAAGGCAACATCTGGAATACGGGATCCAGTTTTGGGCTCCACATTTTAAAAAGAACATTCAGAAGTTAGAGTCAGTTCAAAGGCGGCAACTAGACTATTACAAGGAATGGAGGCCGCCCGTATGATGAGGAATGGAGGCCGCCCGTATGATGAGGAATGGAGGCTGCCCGTATGATGAGGAATGGAGGCCGCCCGTATGATGAGGAATGGAGGCCGCCCGTATGATGAGGAATGGAGGCCGCCCGTATGATGAGGAATGGAGGCCGCCCGTATGAGGAGGAATGGAGGCCGCCTGTATGATGAGGAATGGAGGCCGCCCGTATGATGAGGAATGGAGGCCGCCCGTATGATGAGGAATGGAGGCCGCCCGTATGATGAGAGGTTGAAAAAGTTAGATATGTTTAGCTTAGAAAAAAGACGTCTCAGAGGAGATCTCATTTATATGTATAAATACATGTGTGGTCAATATAAAGGACTGGCACATGACTTATTTCTTCCAAAGACAGTACTAAGGACCAGGGGCATACACTGCGGGGGAAGAGAAGAGATTCCGGCAGCTAAATAGGAAAGGGTTCTTTACAGTTAGAGCGGTCAGACTGTGGAATACACTACCACAAGAGGTAGTAATGGCAGATACTATAACAGCTTTTAAAAAAGGGCTGGATGATTTCCTCAGTACACAACATTGCTGGTTATAAATGACTTAGTGACCAAATGTAGAACTGGTGGAGGAAGAGGAACTGGATGGACCTAGGTCTTTTTTCAACCTAAGTAACTATGTAACTATGTTCAGAAATACAATTCTATATATAATATGGGCTGAAAGTGCACACTCCCAGCTGCAATATGAGAGTTTTCACATCCAAATCGGAGAAAGGGTTTAGGAATCATAGCTCTGAAATGCATAGCCTCCTCTTTTTCAAGGGACCAAAAGTAATTGGACAAGGGACTCTAAGAGCTGCAATTAACTCTGAAGGCGTCTCCCTCATTAACCTGTAATCAATGAAGTAGTTAAAAGGTCTGGGGTTGATTACAGGTGTGTGGTTTTGCATTTGGAAGCTGTTGCTGTGACCAGACAACATGCGGTCTAAGGAACTCTCAATTGAGGTAAAGCAGAACATCCTGAGGCTGAAAAAAAAGAAAAAATCCATCAGAGAGATAGCAGACATGCTTGGAGTAGCAAAATCAACAGTCGGGTACATTCTGAGGAAAGAGGAATTGACTGGTGAGCTTGGGAACTCAAAAAGGCCTGGGCGTCCACGGATGACAACAGTGGTGGATGATCGCCGCATACTTTCTTTGGTGAAGAAGAACCCGTTCACAACATCAACTGAAGTCCAGAACACTCTCAGTGAAGTAGGTGTATCTGTCTCTAAGTCACCAGTAAAGAGAAGACTCCATGAAAGTAAATACAAAGGGTTCACATCTAGATGCAAACCATTCATCAACTCCAAAAATAGACAGGCCAGAGTTACATTTGCTGAAAAACACCTCATGAAGCCAGCTCAGTTCTGGAAAAGTATTCTATGGACAGATGAGACCAAGATCAACCTGTACCAGAATGATGGGAAGAAAAAAGTGTGGAGAAGAAAGGGAACGGCACATGATCCAAGGCACACCACACCCTCTGTAAAACATGGTGGAGGCAACGTGATGGCATGGGCATGCATGGCTTTCAATGGCACTGGGTCACTTGTGTTTATTGATGACATAACAGCAGACAAGAGTAGCCGGATGAATTCTGAAGTGTACCGGGATATACTTTCAGCCCAGATTCAGCCAAATGCCGCAAAGTTGATCGGACGGCGCTTAATAGTGCAGATGGACAATGACCCCAAGCATACAGCCAAAGCTACCCAGGAGTTCATGAGTGCAAAAAAGTGGAACATTCTGCAATGGCCAAGTCAATCACCAGATCTTAACCCAATTGAGCATGCATTTCACTTGCTCAAATCCAGACTTAAGACGGAAAGACCCACAAACAAGCAAGACCTGAAGGCTGCGGCTGTAAAGGCCTGGCAAAGCATTAAGAGGGAGGAAACCCAGCGTTTGGTGATGTCCATGGGTTCCAGACTTAAGGCAGTGATTGCCTCCAAAGGATTCGCAACAAAATATTGAAAATAAAAATATTTTGTTTGGGTTTGGTTTATTTGTCCAATTACTTTTGACCTCCTAAAATGTGGAGTGTTTGTAAAGAAATGTGACAATTCCTACAATTTCTATCAGATATTTTTGTTCAAACCTTCAAATTAAACGTTACAATCTGCACTTGAATTCTGTTGTAGAGGTTTCATTTCAAATCCAATGTGGTGGCATGACGAGCCCAACTCGCCAAAATTGTGTCACTGGCCAAAGATTTCTGGACCTAACTGTATGTAGGAGTCGGAGTCACAAGTTTGGTCGACTCCACAGCCCTGCCCTGTACCCCATCATCTGTGTGCGGACAAGGACACATGCCCCTACAGGCCTGTCCCCCATTGCACATCTATAGTATATACTTCCCCCTACAGGCCTGTCCCCACTGCACATCCATAGTATATACTGCCCCTACAGGCCTGTCCCCACTGCACATCTATAGTATATACTGCCCCCAAAGGCCTGTCCCCACTGCACATCCATAGTATATACTGCCCCTACAGGCCTGTCCCCACTGCACATCTATAGTATATACTACCCCCTACAGGCCTGTCCCCACTGCACATCCATAGTATATACTGCCCCCTACAGGCCTGTCCCCACTGCACATCCATAGTATATACTGCCCCCTACAGGCCTGTCCCCACTGCACATCTATAGTATATACTGCCCCCTACAGGCCTGTCCCCACTGCACATCTATAGTATATACTACCCCCTACAGGCCTGTCCCCACTGCACATCCATAGTATATACTGCCCCCTACAGGCCTGTCCCCACTGCACATCCATAGTATATACTACCCCCTACAGGCCTGTCCCCACTGCACATCCATAGTATATACTGCCCCCTACAGGCCTGTCCCCACTGCACATCTATAGTATATACTACCCCCTACAGGCCTGTCCCCACTGCACATCTATAGTATATACTGCCCCCTACAGGCCTGTCCCCACTGCACATCTATAGTATATACTACCCCCTACAGGCCTGTCCCCACTGCACATCCATAGTATATACTGCCCCCTACAGGCCTGTCCCCACTGCACATCCATAGTATATACTACCCCCTACAGGCCTGTCCCCACTGCACATCCATAGTATATACTGCCCCCTACAGGCCTGTCCCCACTGCACATCTATAGTATATACTACCCCCTACAGGCCTGTCCCCACTGCACATCTATAGTATATACTACCCCCTACAGGCCTGTCCCCACTGCACATCTATAGTATATGCTGCCCCCTACAGGCCTGTCCCCACTGCACATCCATAGTATATACTGCCCCCTACAGGCCTGTCCCCACTGCACATCCATAGTATATGCTGCCCCCTACAGGCCTGTCCCCACTGCACATCCATAGTATATACTACCCCCTACAGGCCTGTCCCCACTGCACATCTATAGTATATACTACCCCCTACAGGCCTGTCCCCACTGCACATCTATAGTATATGCTGCCCCCTACAGGCCTGTCCCCACTGCACATCTATAGTATATGCTGCCCCCTACAGGCCTGTCCCCACTGCACATCTATAGTATATACTGCCCCCTACAGGCCTGTCCACCAATGTACATCTATAGTATATAGTGCCCCCTACAGGCCTGTCCCCCACTGCACATCTATAGTATATACTGCCCCCTACAGGCCTGTCTCCACTGCACATCTATAGTATATGCTGCCCCCTACAGGCCTGTCCCCCACTGAACATCCATAGTATATACTACCCCCTACAGGCCTGTCCCCACTGCACATCCATAGTATATACTGCCCCCTACAGGCCTGTCCCCACTGCACATCTATAGTATATACTAACCCCTACAGGCCTGTCCCCACTGCACATCTATAGTATA
This sequence comes from Anomaloglossus baeobatrachus, assembly GCF_048569485.1. Classification (NCBI taxonomy): domain Eukaryota; kingdom Metazoa; phylum Chordata; class Amphibia; order Anura; family Aromobatidae; genus Anomaloglossus; species Anomaloglossus baeobatrachus. The sequence goes on from NC_134363.1 coordinate 4,246,073, forward strand.
TACTGACCCCTACAGGCCTGTCCCCACTGCACATCCATAGTATATACTGCCCTCTACAGGCCTGTCCCCACTGCACATCCATAGTATATACTACCCCCTACAGGCCTGTCCCCACTGCACATCCATAGTATATACTGCCCCCTACAGGACTGTCCCCACTGCACATCCATAGTATATACTGCCCTCTACAGGCCTGTCCCCACTGCACATCTATAGTATATACTGCCCCCTACAGGACTGTCCCCACTGCACATCCATAGTATATACTACCCCCTACAGGCCTGTCCCCACTGCACATCCATAGTATATACTGCCCCCTACAGGCCTGTCCCCACTGCACATCTATAGTATATACTGCCCCCTACAGGCCTGTCCCCCACTGCACATCTATAGTATATACTGCCTCCTACAGGCCTGTCCCCACTGCACATCCATAGTATATACTGCCCTCTACAGGCCTGTCCCCACTGCACATCCATAGTATATACTACCCCCTACAGGCCTGTCCCCACTGCACATCCATAGTATATACTGCCCCTACAGGCCTGTCCCCACTGCACATCCATAGTATATACTACCCCCTACAGGCCTGTCCCCACTGCACATCTATAGTATATACTGCCCCCTACAGGCCTGTCCCCACTGCACATCTATAGTATATACTGCCCCCTACAGGCCTGTCCCCACTGCACATCTATAGTATATACTGCCCCTACAGGCCTGTCCCCACTGCACATCTATAGTATATACTACCCCCTACAGGCCTGTCCCCACTGCACATCCATAGTATATACTACCCCCTACAGGCCTGTCCCCACTGCACATCCATAGTATATACTACCCCCTACAGGCCTGTCCCCACTGCACATCCATAGTATATACTGCCCCCTACAGGCCTGTCCCCACTGCACATCTATAGTATATACTACCCCCTACAGGCCTGTCCCCACTGCACATCTATAGTATATACTGCCCCCTACAGGCCTGTCCCCACTGCACATCCATAGTATATACTGCCCTCTACAGGCCTGTCCCCACTGCACATCCATAGTATATACTGCCCCTTACAGGCCTGTCCCCCACTGCACATCCATAGTATATACTGCCCCCTACAGGACTGTCCCCACTGCACATCCATAGTATATACTGCCCTCTACAGGCCTGTCCCCACTGCACATCTATAGTATATACTGCCCCCTACAGGCCTGTCCCCACTGCACATCCATAGTATATACTACCCCCTACAGGCCTGTCCCCACTGCACATCCATAGTATATACTACCCCCTACAGGCCTGTCCCCACTGCACATCTATAGTATATACTGCCCCTACAGGCCTGTCCCCACTGCACATCCATAGTATATACTGCCCCCTACAGGCCTGTCCCCACTGCACATCCATAGTATATACTGCCCCCTACAGGACTGTCCCCACTGCACATCCATAGTATATACTGCCCTCTACAGGCCTGTCCCCACTGCACATCCATAGTATATACTACCCCCTACAGGCCTGTCCCCACTGCACATCCATAGTATATACTACCCCCTACAGGCCTGTCCCCACTGCACATCTATAGTATATACTGCCCCCTACAGGCCTGTCCCCACTGCACATCTATAGTATATACTGCCCCTACAGGCCTGTCCCCACTGCCCATCTATAGTATATACTACCCCCTACAGGCCTGTCCCCACTGCACATCCATAGTATATACTACCCCCTACAGGCCTGTCCCCACTGCACATCCATAGTATATACTACCCCCTACAGGCCTGTCCCCACTGCACATCTATAGTATATACTACCCCCTACAGGCCTGTCCCCACTGCACATCCATAGTATATACTACCCCCTACAGGCCTGTCCCCACTGCACATCCATAGTATATACTACCCCCTACAGGCCTGTCCCCACTGCACATCCATAGTATATACTGCCCCCTACAGGCCTGTCCCCACTGCACATCCATAGTATATACTGCCCTCTACAGGCCTATCCCCACTGCACATCCATAGTATATACTGCCCCCTACAGGACTGTCCCCACTGCACACCCATAGTATATACTGCCCCCTACAGGCCTGTCCCCACTGCACATCTATAGTATATACTGCCCCCTACAGGCCTGTCCCCCACTGCACATCTATAGTATATACTACCCCCTACAGGCCTGTCCCCACTGCACATCCATAGTATATACCGCCCCCTACAGACCTGTCCCCACTGCACATCTATAGTATATACTGCCCCCTACAGACCTGTCCCCACTGCACATCTATAGTATATACTGCCCCCTACAGACCTGTCCCCACTGCACATCTATAGTATATACTGCCCCCTACAGACCTGTCCCCACTGCACATCTATAGTATATACTGCCCCCTAAAGACCTGTCCCCACTGCACATCTATAGTATATACTGCCCCCTACAGGCCTGTCCCCACTGCACATCTATAGTATATACTGCCCCCTACAGGCCTGTCCCCCACTGCACATCTATAGTATATACTACCCCCTACAGGCCTGTCCCCACTGCACATCTATAGTATATACTGCCCCCTACAGGCCTGTCCCCCACTGCACATCTATAGTATATACCGCCCCCTACAGGCCTGTCCCCCACTGCACATCCATAGTATATACTACCCCCTACAGGCCTGTCCCCACTGCACATCCATAGTATATACTGCCCCCTACAGGCCTGTCCCCACTGCACATCCATAGTATATACTGCCCTCTACAGGCCTGTCCCCACTGCACATCCATAGTATATACTGCCCCCTACAGGACTGTCCCCACTGCACACCCATAGTATATACTGCCCCCTACAGGCCTGTCCCCACTGCACATCCATAGTATATACTGCCCCCTACAGGCCTGTCCCCCACTGCACATCTATAGTATATACTACCCCCTACAGGCCTGTCCCCACTGCACATCCATAGTATATACCGCCCCCTACAGACCTGTCCCCACTGCACATCTATAGTATATACTGCCCCCTACAGACCTGTCCCCACTGCACATCTATAGTATATACTGCCCCCTACAGGCCTGTCCCCACTGCACATCTATAGTATATACTGCCCCCTAAAGACCTGTCCCCACTGCACATCTATAGTATATACTGCCCCCTACAGGCCTGTCCCCACTGCACATCTATAGTATATACTACCCCCTACAGGCCTGTCCTCCACTGCACATCTATAGTATATACTGCCCCCTACAGGCCTGTCCCCCACTGCACATCTATAGTATATAGTGCCCCCTACAGGCCTGTCCCCACTGCACATCTATAGTATATACTGCCCCCTACAGGCCTGTCCCCCACTGCACATCTATAGTATATAGTGCCCCCTACAGGCCTGTCCCCACTGCACATCTATAGTATATACTGCCCCCTACAGGCCTGTCCCCACTGCACATCTATAGTATATACTGCCTCCTACAGGCCTGTCCCCCACTGCACATCCATAGTATATACTGCCCCCTACAGGCCTGTCCCCACTGTACATCTATAGTATATACTACCCCCTACAGGCCTGTACCCACTGTACATCTATAGTATATACTACCCCCTACAGGCCTGTACCCACTGCACATCCATAGTATATACTGCCCCCTACAGGCCTGTCCCCCACTGCACATCTATAGTATATACTGCCCCCTACAGGCCTGTCCCCACTGTACATCTATAGTATATACTGCCCCCTACAGGCCTGTCCCCACTGCACATCTATAGTATATACTGCCCCCTACAGGCCTGTCCCCACTGCACATCCATAGTATATACTGCCCCCTACAGGCCTGTCCCCACTGCACATCTATAGTATATACTACCCCCTACAGGCTTGTCCCCCACTGCACATCTATAGTATATACTGCCCCTACAGGCCTGTCCCCACTGTACATCTATAGTATATACTGCCCCCTACAGGCCTGTTCCCCACTGCACATCTATAGTATATACTGCCCCCTACAGGCCTGTCCCCCACTGCACATCTATAGTATATACTGCCCCCTACAGGCCTGTCCCCCACTGCACATCTATAGTATATACTGCCCCCTACAGGCCTGTCCCCACTGCACATCTATAGTATATACTGCCCCCTACAGGCCTGCCCCCACTGCACATCTATAGTATATACTGCCCCCTACAGGCCTGTCCCCACTGCACATCTATAGTATATACTGCCCCCTACAGGCCTGTCCCCCACTGTACATCTATAGTATATACTGCCCCCTACAGGCCTGTCCCCACTGCACATCTATAGTATATACTACCCCCTACAGGCCTGTCCCCACTGTACATCTATAGTATATACTGCCCCCTACAGGCCTGTCCCCCACTGCACATCCATAGTATATACTGCCCCCTACAGGCCTCTCCCCACTGCACATCTATAGTATATACTGCCCCCTACAGGCCTGTCCCCCACTGCACATCCATAGTATATACTACCTCCTACAGGCCTGTCCACCACTGTACATCTATAGTATATACTGCCCCCTACAGGCCTGTCCCCCACTGCACATCCATAGTATATACTACCTCCTACAGGCCTGTCCACCACTGCACATCTATAGTATATACTGCCCCCTACAGGCCTGTCCCCACTGCACATCTATAGTATATACTGCCCCCTATAGGCCTGTCCACCACTGTACATCTATAGTATATGCTGCCCCCTACAGGCCTGTCCCCACTGCACATCTATAGTATATACTGCCCCCTACAGGCCTGTCCACCACTGCACATCTATAGTATATACTGCCCCCTACAGGCCTGTCCCCACTGCACATCTATAGTATATACTACCCCCTACAGGCCTGTCCCCCACTGCACATCCATAGTATATACTGCCCCCTACAGGCCTGTCCCCACTGCACATCTATAGTATATACTGCCCCCTACAGGCCTGTCCCCCACTGCACATCCATAGTATATACTACCTCCTACAGGCCTGTCCACCACTGTACATCTATAGTATATACTGCCCCCTACAGGCCTGTCCCCCACTGCACATCCATAGTATATACTACCTCCTACAGGCCTGTCCACCACTGCACATCTATAGTATATACTGCCCCCTACAGGCCTGTCCCCACTGCACATCTATAGTATATACTGCCCCCTATAGGCCTGTCCACCACTGTACATCTATAGTATATGCTGCCCCCTACAGGCCTGTCCCCACTGCACATCTATAGTATATACTGCCCCCTACAGGCCTGTCCCCCACTGCACATCCATAGTATATACTGCCCCCTACAGACCTGTCCCCACTGCACATCTATAGTATATACTGCCCCTTACAGGCCTGTCCCCACTGCACATCTATAGTATATACTGCCCCCTACAGGCCTGTCCCCACTGCACATCTATAGTATATACTGCCCCCTACAGGCCTGTCCCCACTGCACATCTATAGTATATACTGCCCCCTATAGGCCTGTCCACCACTGTACATCTATAGTATATGCTGCCCCCTACAGGCCTGTCCCCACTGCACATCTATAGTATATGCTGCCCCCTACAGGCCTGTCCCCACTGCATATCTATAGTATATGCTGCCCCCTACAGGCCTGTCCCCACTGCACATCTATAGTATATACTGCCCCTTACAGGCCTGTCCCCACTGCACATCTATAGTATATACTGCCCCCTACAGGCCTGTCCCCACTGCACATCTATAGTATATACTGCCCCCTACAGGCCTGTCCCCACTGCACATCTATAGTATATACTGCCCCCTATAGGCCTGTCCACCACTGTACATCTATAGTATATACTGCCCCCTACAGGCCTGTCAACCACTGTACATCTATAGTATATACTGCCCCCTACAGGCCTGTCCTCACTGCACATCTATAGTATATACTGCCCCCTACAGGCCTGTCCCCACTGCACATCTATAGTATATACTGCCCCTTAAAGGCCTGTCCCCACTGCACATCTATAGTATATACTGCCCCCTAAGGCCTGTCCCCACTGCACATCTATAGTATATACTGCCCCCTAAGGCCAGTCCCCACTGCACATCCATAGTATATACTGCCTCCTACACGCCTGTCCCCACTGCACATCTATAGTATATACTGCCCCCTACAGGCCTGTCCCCACTGTACATCTATAGTATATACTGCCCCCTACAGGCCTGTCCCCACTGCACATCTATAGTATATACTGCCCCCTACAGGCCTGTCCCCACTGCACATCTATAGTATATACTGCCCCCTACAGGCCTGTCCCCACTGCACATCTATAGTATATACTGCCCCCTATAGGCCTGTCCTCACTGCACATCTATAGTATATACTGCCCCCTACAGGCCTGTCCCCACTGCACATCTATAGTATATACTGCCCCTTAAAGGCCTGTCCCCACTGCACATCTATAGTATATACTGCCCCCTAAGGCCTGTCCCCACTGCACATCTATAGTATATACTGCCCCCTAAGGCCAGTCCCCACTGCACATCCATAGTATATACTGCCTCCTACACGCCTGTCCCCACTGCACATCTATAATATATACTGCCCCCTACAGGCCTGTCCCCACTGTACATCTATAGTATATACTGCCCCTTACAGGCCTGTCCCCACTGCACATCCATAGTATATACTGCCCCCTACAGGCCTGTCCCCACTGCACATCCATAGTATATACTGCCCCCTACAGGCCTGTCCCCACTGCACATCTATAGTATATACTGCCCCCTACAGGCCTGTCCCCACTGCACATCTATAGTATATACTACCCCCTACAGGCCTGTCCCCACTGCACATCCATAGTATATACTGCCCCCTACAGGCCTGTCCCCACTGCACATCCATAGTATATACTACCCCCTACAGGCCTGTCCCCACTGCACATCCATAGTATATACTGCCCCCTACAGGCCTGTCCCCACTGCACATCTATAGTATATACTACCCCCTACAGGCCTGTCCCCACTGCACATCTATAGTATATACTGCCCCCTACAGGCCTGTCCCCACTGCACATCTATAGTATATACTACCCCCTACAGGCCTGTCCCCACTGCACATCCATAGTATATACTGCCCCCTACAGGCCTGTCCCCACTGCACATCCATAGTATATACTACCCCCTACAGGCCTGTCCCCACTGCACATCCATAGTATATACTGCCCCCTACAGGCCTGTCCCCACTGCACATCTATAGTATATACTACCCCCTACAGGCCTGTCCCCACTGCACATCTATAGTATATACTACCCCCTACAGGCCTGTCCCCACTGCACATCTATAGTATATGCTGCCCCCTACAGGCCTGTCCCCACTGCACATCCATAGTATATACTGCCCCCTACAGGCCTGTCCCCACTGCACATCCATAGTATATGCTGCCCCCTACAGGCCTGTCCCCACTGCACATCCATAGTATATACTACCCCCTACAGGCCTGTCCCCACTGCACATCTATAGTATATACTACCCCCTACAGGCCTGTCCCCACTGCACATCTATAGTATATGCTGCCCCCTACAGGCCTGTCCCCACTGCACATCTATAGTATATGCTGCCCCCTACAGGCCTGTCCCCACTGCACATCTATAGTATATACTGCCCCCTACAGGCCTGTCCACCAATGTACATCTATAGTATATAGTGCCCCCTACAGGCCTGTCCCCCACTGCACATCTATAGTATATACTGCCCCCTACAGGCCTGTCTCCACTGCACATCTATAGTATATGCTGCCCCCTACAGGCCTGTCCCCCACTGAACATCCATAGTATATACTACCCCCTACAGGCCTGTCCCCACTGCACATCCATAGTATATACTGCCCCCTACAGGCCTGTCCCCACTGCACATCTATAGTATATACTAACCCCTACAGGCCTGTCCCCACTGCACATCTATAGTATATACTGCCCCCTACAGGCCTGTCCCCACTGCACATCCATAGTATATACTGCCCTCTACAGGCCTGTCCCCACTGCACATCCATAGTATATACTACCCCCTACAGGCCTGTCCCCACTGCACATCCATAGTATATACTGCCCCCTACAGGACTGTCCCCACTGCACATCCATAGTATATACTGCCCTCTACAGGCCTGTCCCCACTGCACATCTATAGTATATACTGCCCCCTACAGGACTGTCCCCACTGCACATCCATAGTATATACTACCCCCTACAGGCCTGTCCCCACTGCACATCCATAGTATATACTGCCCCCTACAGGCCTGTCCCCACTGCACATCTATAGTATATACTGCCCCCTACAGGCCTGTCCCCCACTGCACATCTATAGTATATACTGCCTCCTACAGGCCTGTCCCCACTGCACATCCATAGTATATACTGCCCTCTACAGGCCTGTCCCCACTGCACATCCATAGTATATACTACCCCCTACAGGCCTGTCCCCACTGCACATCCATAGTATATACTGCCCCTACAGGCCTGTCCCCACTGCACATCCATAGTATATACTACCCCCTACAGGCCTGTCCCCACTGCACATCTATAGTATATACTGCCCCCTACAGGCCTGTCCCCACTGCACATCTATAGTATATACTGCCCCCTACAGGCCTGTCCCCACTGCACATCTATAGTATATACTGCCCCTACAGGCCTGTCCCCACTGCACATCTATAGTATATACTACCCCCTACAGGCCTGTCCCCACTGCACATCCATAGTATATACTACCCCCTACAGGCCTGTCCCCACTGCACATCCATAGTATATACTACCCCCTACAGGCCTGTCCCCACTGCACATCCATAGTATATACTGCCCCCTACAGGCCTGTCCCCACTGCACATCTATAGTATATACTACCCCCTACAGGCCTGTCCCCACTGCACATCTATAGTATATACTGCCCCCTACAGGCCTGTCCCCACTGCACATCCATAGTATATACTGCCCTCTACAGGCCTGTCCCCACTGCACATCCATAGTATATACTGCCCCTTACAGGCCTGTCCCCCACTGCACATCCATAGTATATACTGCCCCCTACAGGACTGTCCCCACTGCACATCCATAGTATATACTGCCCTCTACAGGCCTGTCCCCACTGCACATCTATAGTATATACTGCCCCCTACAGGCCTGTCCCCACTGCACATCCATAGTATATACTACCCCCTACAGGCCTGTCCCCACTGCACATCCATAGTATATACTACCCCCTACAGGCCTGTCCCCACTGCACATCTATAGTATATACTGCCCCTACAGGCCTGTCCCCACTGCACATCCATAGTATATACTGCCCCCTACAGGCCTGTCCCCACTGCACATCCATAGTATATACTGCCCCCTACAGGACTGTCCCCACTGCACATCCATAGTATATACTGCCCTCTACAGGCCTGTCCCCACTGCACATCCATAGTATATACTACCCCCTACAGGCCTGTCCCCACTGCACATCCATAGTATATACTACCCCCTACAGGCCTGTCCCCACTGCACATCTATAGTATATACTGCCCCCTACAGGCCTGTCCCCACTGCACATCTATAGTATATACTGCCCCTACAGGCCTGTCCCCACTGCCCATCTATAGTATATACTACCCCCTACAGGCCTGTCCCCACTGCACATCCATAGTATATACTACCCCCTACAGGCCTGTCCCCACTGCACATCCATAGTATATACTACCCCCTACAGGCCTGTCCCCACTGCACATCTATAGTATATACTACCCCCTACAGGCCTGTCCCCACTGCACATCCATAGTATATACTACCCCCTACAGGCCTGTCCCCACTGCACATCCATAGTATATACTACCCCCTACAGGCCTGTCCCCACTGCACATCCATAGTATATACTGCCCCCTACAGGCCTGTCCCCACTGCACATCCATAGTATATACTGCCCTCTACAGGCCTGTCCCCACTGCACATCCATAGTATATACTGCCCCCTACAGGACTGTCCCCACTGCACACCCATAGTATATACTGCCCCCTACAGGCCTGTCCCCACTGCACATCTATAGTATATACTGCCCCCTACAGGCCTGTCCCCCACTGCACATCTATAGTATATACTACCCCCTACAGGCCTGTCCCCACTGCACATCCATAGTATATACCGCCCCCTACAGACCTGTCCCCACTGCACATCTATAGTATATACTGCCCCCTACAGACCTGTCCCCACTGCACATCTATAGTATATACTGCCCCCTACAGACCTGTCCCCACTGCACATCTATAGTATATACTGCCCCCTACAGACCTGTCCCCACTGCACATCTATAGTATATACTGCCCCCTAAAGACCTGTCCCCACTGCACATCTATAGTATATACTGCCCCCTACAGGCCTGTCCCCACTGCACATCTATAGTATATACTGCCCCCTACAGGCCTGTCCCCCACTGCACATCTATAGTATATACTACCCCCTACAGGCCTGTCCCCACTGCACATCTATAGTATATACTGCCCCCTACAGGCCTGTCCCCCACTGCACATCTATAGTATATACCGCCCCCTACAGGCCTGTCCCCCACTGCACATCCATAGTATATACTACCCCCTACAGGCCTGTCCCCACTGCACATCCATAGTATATACTGCCCCCTACAGGCCTGTCCCCACTGCACATCCATAGTATATACTGCCCTCTACAGGCCTGTCCCCACTGCACATCCATAGTATATACTGCCCCCTACAGGACTGTCCCCACTGCACACCCATAGTATATACTGCCCCCTACAGGCCTGTCCCCACTGCACATCCATAGTATATACTGCCCCCTACAGGCCTGTCCCCCACTGCACATCTATAGTATATACTACCCCCTACAGGCCTGTCCCCACTGCACATCCATAGTATATACCGCCCCCTACAGACCTGTCCCCACTGCACATCTATAGTATATACTGCCCCCTACAGACCTGTCCCCACTGCACATCTATAGTATATACTGCCCCCTACAGGCCTGTCCCCACTGCACATCTATAGTATATACTGCCCCCTAAAGACCTGTCCCCACTGCACATCTATAGTATATACTGCCCCCTACAGGCCTGTCCCCACTGCACATCTATAGTATATACTACCCCCTACAGGCCTGTCCTCCACTGCACATCTATAGTATATACTGCCCCCTACAGGCCTGTCCCCCACTGCACATCTATAGTATATAGTGCCCCCTACAGGCCTGTCCCCACTGCACATCTATAGTATATACTGCCCCCTACAGGCCTGTCCCCCACTGCACATCTATAGTATATAGTGCCCCCTACAGGCCTGTCCCCACTGCACATCTATAGTATATACTGCCCCCTACAGGCCTGTCCCCACTGCACATCTATAGTATATACTGCCTCCTACAGGCCTGTCCCCCACTGCACATCCATAGTATATACTGCCCCCTACAGGCCTGTCCCCACTGTACATCTATAGTATATACTACCCCCTACAGGCCTGTACCCACTGTACATCTATAGTATATACTACCCCCTACAGGCCTGTACCCACTGCACATCCATAGTATATACTGCCCCCTACAGGCCTGTCCCCCACTGCACATCTATAGTATATACTGCCCCCTACAGGCCTGTCCCCACTGTACATCTATAGTATATACTGCCCCCTACAGGCCTGTCCCCACTGCACATCTATAGTATATACTGCCCCCTACAGGCCTGTCCCCACTGCACATCCATAGTATATACTGCCCCCTACAGGCCTGTCCCCACTGCACATCTATAGTATATACTACCCCCTACAGGCTTGTCCCCCACTGCACATCTATAGTATATACTGCCCCTACAGGCCTGTCCCCACTGTACATCTATAGTATATACTGCCCCCTACAGGCCTGTTCCCCACTGCACATCTATAGTATATACTGCCCCCTACAGGCCTGTCCCCCACTGCACATCTATAGTATATACTGCCCCCTACAGGCCTGTCCCCCACTGCACATCTATAGTATATACTGCCCCCTACAGGCCTGTCCCCACTGCACATCTATAGTATATACTGCCCCCTACAGGCCTGCCCCCACTGCACATCTATAGTATATACTGCCCCCTACAGGCCTGTCCCCACTGCACATCTATAGTATATACTGCCCCCTACAGGCCTGTCCCCCACTGTACATCTATAGTATATACTGCCCCCTACAGGCCTGTCCCCACTGCACATCTATAGTATATACTACCCCCTACAGGCCTGTCCCCACTGTACATCTATAGTATATACTGCCCCCTACAGGCCTGTCCCCCACTGCACATCCATAGTATATACTGCCCCCTACAGGCCTCTCCCCACTGCACATCTATAGTATATACTGCCCCCTACAGGCCTGTCCCCCACTGCACATCCATAGTATATACTACCTCCTACAGGCCTGTCCACCACTGTACATCTATAGTATATACTGCCCCCTACAGGCCTGTCCCCCACTGCACATCCATAGTATATACTACCTCCTACAGGCCTGTCCACCACTGCACATCTATAGTATATACTGCCCCCTACAGGCCTGTCCCCACTGCACATCTATAGTATATACTGCCCCCTATAGGCCTGTCCACCACTGTACATCTATAGTATATGCTGCCCCCTACAGGCCTGTCCCCACTGCACATCTATAGTATATACTGCCCCCTACAGGCCTGTCCACCACTGCACATCTATAGTATATACTGCCCCCTACAGGCCTGTCCCCACTGCACATCTATAGTATATACTACCCCCTACAGGCCTGTCCCCCACTGCACATCCATAGTATATACTGCCCCCTACAGGCCTGTCCCCACTGCACATCTATAGTATATACTGCCCCCTACAGGCCTGTCCCCCACTGCACATCCATAGTATATACTACCTCCTACAGGCCTGTCCACCACTGTACATCTATAGTATATACTGCCCCCTACAGGCCTGTCCCCCACTGCACATCCATAGTATATACTACCTCCTACAGGCCTGTCCACCACTGCACATCTATAGTATATACTGCCCCCTACAGGCCTGTCCCCACTGCACATCTATAGTATATACTGCCCCCTATAGGCCTGTCCACCACTGTACATCTATAGTATATGCTGCCCCCTACAGGCCTGTCCCCACTGCACATCTATAGTATATACTGCCCCCTACAGGCCTGTCCCCCACTGCACATCCATAGTATATACTGCCCCCTACAGACCTGTCCCCACTGCACATCTATAGTATATACTGCCCCTTACAGGCCTGTCCCCACTGCACATCTATAGTATATACTGCCCCCTACAGGCCTGTCCCCACTGCACATCTATAGTATATACTGCCCCCTACAGGCCTGTCCCCACTGCACATCTATAGTATATACTGCCCCCTATAGGCCTGTCCACCACTGTACATCTATAGTATATGCTGCCCCCTACAGGCCTGTCCCCACTGCACATCTATAGTATATGCTGCCCCCTACAGGCCTGTCCCCACTGCATATCTATAGTATATGCTGCCCCCTACAGGCCTGTCCCCACTGCACATCTATAGTATATACTGCCCCTTACAGGCCTGTCCCCACTGCACATCTATAGTATATACTGCCCCCTACAGGCCTGTCCCCACTGCACATCTATAGTATATACTGCCCCCTACAGGCCTGTCCCCACTGCACATCTATAGTATATACTGCCCCCTATAGGCCTGTCCACCACTGTACATCTATAGTATATACTGCCCCCTACAGGCCTGTCAACCACTGTACATCTATAGTATATACTGCCCCCTACAGGCCTGTCCTCACTGCACATCTATAGTATATACTGCCCCCTACAGGCCTGTCCCCACTGCACATCTATAGTATATACTGCCCCTTAAAGGCCTGTCCCCACTGCACATCTATAGTATATACTGCCCCCTAAGGCCTGTCCCCACTGCACATCTATAGTATATACTGCCCCCTAAGGCCAGTCCCCACTGCACATCCATAGTATATACTGCCTCCTACACGCCTGTCCCCACTGCACATCTATAGTATATACTGCCCCCTACAGGCCTGTCCCCACTGTACATCTATAGTATATACTGCCCCCTACAGGCCTGTCCCCACTGCACATCTATAGTATATACTGCCCCCTACAGGCCTGTCCCCACTGCACATCTATAGTATATACTGCCCCCTACAGGCCTGTCCCCACTGCACATCTATAGTATATACTGCCCCCTATAGGCCTGTCCTCACTGCACATCTATAGTATATACTGCCCCCTACAGGCCTGTCCCCACTGCACATCTATAGTATATACTGCCCCTTAAAGGCCTGTCCCCACTGCACATCTATAGTATATACTGCCCCCTAAGGCCTGTCCCCACTGCACATCTATAGTATATACTGCCCCCTAAGGCCAGTCCCCACTGCACATCCATAGTATATACTGCCTCCTACACGCCTGTCCCCACTGCACATCTATAATATATACTGCCCCCTACAGGCCTGTCCCCACTGTACATCTATAGTATATACTGCCCCTTACAGGCCTGTCCCCACTGCACATCTATAGTATATACTGCCCCCTACAGGCCTGTCCCCACTGCACATCTATAGTATATACTGCCCCCTACAGGCCTGTCCCCACTGCACATCTATAGTATATACTGCCCCCTATAGGCCTGTCCACCACTGTACATCTATAGTATATACTGCCCCCTACAGGCCTGTCAACCACTGTACATCTATAGTATATACTGCCCCCTACAGGCCTGTCCTCACTGCACATCTATAGTATATACTGCCCCCTACAGGCCTGTCCCCACTGCACATCTATAGTATATACTGCCCCTTAAAGGCCTGTCCCCACTGCACATCTATAGTATATACTGCCCCCTAAGGCCTGTCCCCACTGCACATCTATAGTATATACTGCCCCCTAAGGCCAGTCCCCACTGCACATCCATAGTATATACTGCCTCCTACACGCCTGTCCCCACTGCACATCTATAGTATATACTGCCCCCTACAGACCTGTCCACCACTGTACATCTATAGTATATACTGCCCCCTACAGGCCTGTCCCCACTGCACATCTATAGTATATACTGCCCCCTAAGGCCTGTCCCCACTGTACATCTATAGTATATTCTGCCCCCTAAGGCCTGTCCCCACTGCACATCTATAGTATATACTGCCCCCTACAGGCCTGTCCCCACTGTACATCTATAGTATATACTGCCCCCTACAGGCCTGTCCCCACTGCACATATATAGTATATACTGCCCCCTAAGGCCTGTCCCCACTGTACATCTATAGTATATTCTGCCCCCTAAGGCCTGTCCCCACTGCACATCTATAGTATATACTGCCCCCTACAGGCCTGTCCCCACTGCACATCTATAGTATATACTGCCCCCTACAGGCCTGTCCCCACTGCACATCTATAGTATATACTACCCCTACAGGCCTGTCCCCACTGCACATCTATAGTATATACGGCCCCTACAGGCCTGTCCCCACTGTACATCTATAGTATATACTGCCCCCTAAGGCCTGTCCCCACTGTACATCTATAGTATATACTGCCCCCTACAGGCCTGTCCCCACTGTACATCTATAGTATATACTGCCCCCTACAGGCCTGTCCCCACTGCACATCTATAGTATATACTACCCCCTACAGGCCTGTCCCCACTGCACATCTATAGTATATACTGCCCCCTACAGGCCTGTCCCCACTGCACATCTATAGTATATTCTGCCCCCTAAGGCCTGTCCCCACTGCACATCTATAGTATACACTGCCCCCTAAGGCCTGTCCCCACTGCACATCTATAGTATATACTGCCTCCTACAGGCCTGTCCCCACTGTACATCTATAGTATATACTGCCCCCTACAGGTCTGTCCCCACTGCACATCTATAGTATATACTGCCCCCTACAGGTCTGTCCCCACTGCACATCTATAGTATATACTACCCCTACAGGCCTGTCCCCACTGTACATCTATAGTATATACGGCCCCTACAGGCCTGTCCCCACTGCACATCTATAGTATATACTGCCCCCTAAGGCCTGTCCCCACTGTACATCTATAGTATATACTGCCCCCTACAGGCCTTTCCCCACTGCACATCTATAGTATATACTGCCCCCTACAGGCCTGTCCCCACTGCACATCTATAGTATATTCTGCCCCCTAAGGCCTGTCCCCACTGCACATCTATAGTATATACTGCCCCCTACAGGCCTGTCCCCACTGTACATCTATAGTATATACTGCCCCCTACAGGCCTGTCCCCACTGCACATCTATAGTATATACTACCCCCTACAGGCCTGTCCCCACTGCACATCTATTGTATATACTGCCCCCTACAGGCCTGTCCCCACTGCACATCTATAGTATATTCTGCCCCCAAAGGCCTGTCCCCACTGCACATCTATAGTATACACTGCCCCCTAAGGCCTGTCCCCACTGCACATCTATAGTATATACTGCCCCCTACAGGCCTGTCCCCACTGCACATCTATAGTATATACTGCCCCCTACAGGCCTGTCCTCCACTGCACATCTATAGTATATACTGCCCCCTACAGACCTGTCCCCACTGTACATCTATAGTATATACTGCCCCCTACAGGCCTGTCCCCACTGCACATCTATAGTATATTCTGCCCCCAAAGGCCTGTCCCCACTGCACATCTATAGTATATACTGCCCCCTACAGGCCTGTCCCCACTGCACATCTATAGTATATACTGCCCCCTACAGGCCTGTCCTCCACTGCACATCTATAGTATATACTGCCCCCTAAGGCCTGTCCCCACTGTACATCTATAGTATATACTGCCCCCTACAGGCCTTTCCCCACTGCACATCTATAGTATATACTGCCCCCTACAGGCCTGTCCCCACTGCACATCTATAGTATATTCTGCCCCCTAAGGCCTGTCCCCACTGCACATCTATAGTATATACTGCCCCCTACAGGCCTGTCCCCACTGTACATCTATAGTATATACTGCCCCCTACAGGCCTGTCCCCACTGCACATCTATAGTATATACTGCCCCCTACAGGCCTGTCCCCACTGCACATCTATAGTATATACTACCCCTACAGGCCTGTCCCCCACTGCACATCTATAGTATATACTGCCCCCTACAGGCCTGTCCCCACTGTACATCTATAGTATATACGGCCCCTACAGGCCTGTCCCCACTGCACATCCATAGTATATACTGCCCCCTAAAGACCTGTCCCCACTGCACATCTATAGTATATACTGCCCCCTACAGGCCTGTCCCCCACTGCACATCTATAGTATATACTGCCCCCTACAGGCCTGTCCCCACTGCACATCTATAGTATATACTGCCCCCTACAGGCCTGTCCCCACTGTACATCTATAGTATATACTGCCCCCTACAGGCCTGTCCCCACTGCACATCTATAGTATATACTACCCCCTACAGGCCTGTCCCCACTGCACATCTATAGTATATACTGCCCCCTACAGGCCTGTCCCCACTGTACATCTATAGTATATACTGCCCCCTACAGGCCTGTCCCCACTGTACATCTATAGTATATACTGCCCCCTACAGGCCTGTCCCCACTGCACATCTATAGTATATACTACCCCCTACAGGCCTGTCCCCACTGCACATCTATAGTATATACTGACCCCTACAGGCCTGTCCCCACTGCACATCTATAGTATATTCTGCCCCCTAAGGCCTGTCCCCACTGCACATCTATAGTATACACTGCCCCCTAAGGCCTGTCCCCACTGCA
Source organism: Anomaloglossus baeobatrachus (assembly GCF_048569485.1). Taxonomy (NCBI): domain Eukaryota; kingdom Metazoa; phylum Chordata; class Amphibia; order Anura; family Aromobatidae; genus Anomaloglossus; species Anomaloglossus baeobatrachus. The sequence goes on from NC_134363.1 coordinate 4,263,828, forward strand.
CATCTATAGTATATACTGCCCCCTACAGGCCTGTCCCCACTGCACATCTATAGTATATACTGCCCCCTACAGGCCTGTCCCCACTGCACATCTATAGTATATTCTGCCCCCTAAGGCCTGTCCCCACTGCACATCTATAGTATATACTGCCCCCTACAGGCCTGTCCCCACTGCACATCTATAGTATATACTGCCCCCTACAGGCCTGTCCCCCACTGCACATCCATAGTATATACTGCCCCCTACAGGCCTGTCCCCCACTGTACATCTATAGTATATACTGCCCCCTACAGACCTGTCCCCACTGCACATCTATAGTATATACTGCCCCCTACAGGCCTGTCCCCACTGCACATCCATAGTATATACTGCCCCCTACAGGCCTGTCCCCACTGCACATCTATAGTATATACTGCCCCCTACAGGCCTGTCCCCACTGCACATCCATAGTATATACTGCCCCCTACAGGCCTGTCCCCCACTGCACATCTATAGTATATACTGCCCCCTACAGGCCTGTCCCCCACTGCACATCTATAGTATATACTGCCCCCTACAGGCCTGTCCCCACTGCACATCTATAGTATATACTGCCCCCTACAGGCCTGTCCCCCACTGTACATCTATAATATATACTGCCCCCTACAGGCCTGTCCCCACTGCACATCTATAGTATATACTGCCCCCTACAGACCTGTCCACCACTGTACATCTATAGTATATACTACCCCCTACAGGCCTGTCCCCACTGTACATCTATAGTATATACTGCCCCCTACAGACCTGTCCACCACTGTACATCTATAGTATATACTACCCCCTACAGGCCTGTCCCCACTGTACATCTATAGTATATACTGCCCCCTACAGACCTGTCCACCACTGCACATCTATAGTATATACTGCCCCCTACAGGCCTGTCCCCACTGCACATCTATAGTATATACTGCCCCCTACAGGCCTGTCCCCACTGCACATCTATAGTATATACTGCCCCCTACAGACCTGTCCACCACTGTACATCTATAGTATATACTGCCCCCTACAGGCCTGTCTCCCACTGCACATCTATAGTATATACTGCCCCTACAGGCCTGTCTCCCACTGCACATCTATAGTATATACTGCCCCATACAGACCTGTCCACCACTGTACATCTATAGTATATACTGCCCCCTACAGACCTGTCCCCCACTGCACATCCATAGTATATACTGCCCCCTACAGGCCTGTCCCCACTGCACATCTATAGTATATACTGCCCCCTACAGGCCTGTCCCCCACTGCTCATCTATAGTATATACTGCCCCCTACAGGCCTGTCCCCCACTGCACATCCATAGTATATACTACCCCCTACAGGCCTGTCCCCACTGCACATCTATAGTATATACTGCCCCCTACAGGCCTGTCCCCCACTGCTCATCTATAGTATATACTGCCCCCTACAGGCCTGTCCCCCACTGCACATCCATAGTATATACTACCCCCTACAGGCCTGTCCCCACTGCACATCTATAGTATATACTGCCCCCTACAGGCCTGTCCCCACTGCACATCTATAGTATATACTGCCCCCTACAGGCCTGTCCCCACTGCACATCTATAGTATATACTGCCCCCTAAGGCCTGTCCCCACTGTACATCTATAGTATATACTGCCCCCTACAGGCCTGTCCCCACTGCACATCTATAGTATATACTGCCCCCTACAGGCCTGTCCCCACTGTACATCTATAGTATATACTGCCCCCTACAGGCCTGTCCCCACTGCACATCTATAGTATATACTGCCCCCTACAGACCTGTCCACCACTGTACATCTATAGTATATACTACCCCCTACAGGCCTGTCCCCACTGTACATCTATAGTATATACTGCCCCCTACAGACCTGTCCACCACTGTACATCTATAGTATATACTGCCCCCTACAGGCCTGTCCTCACTGCACATCTATAGTATATACTGCCCCCTACAGGCCTGTCCCCACTGCACATCTATAGTATATACTGCCCCCTACAGACCTGTCCTCCACTGCACATCTATAGTATATACTGCCCCCTACAGACCTGTCCACCACTGTACATCTATAGTATTTACTGCCCCCTACAGGCCTGTCTCCCACTGCACATCTATAGTATATACTGCCCCCTACAGGCCTGTCTCCCACTGCACATCTATAGTATATACTGCCCCATACAGACCTGTCCACCACTGTACATCTATAGTATATACTGCCCCCTACAGGCCTGTCCCCACTGCACATCTATAGTATATACTGCCCCGTACAGACCTGTCCCCACTGCACATCTATAGTATATACTGCCCCCTACAGGCCTGTCCCCACTGCACATCTATAGTATATACTGCCCCCTACAGGCCTGTCCCCACTGCACATCTATAGTATATACTGCCCCCTAAGGCCTGTCCCCACTGTACATCTATAGTATATACTGCCCCCTAAGGCCTGTCCCCACTGTACATCTATAGTATATACTGCCCCCTACAGGCCTGTCCACCAATGTACATCTATAGTATATACTGCCCCCTACAGGCCTGTCCCCACTGCACATCTATAGTATATACTGCCCCCTACAGGCCTGTCCCCCACTGTACATCTATAGTATATACTGCCCCCTACAGGCCTGTCCCCACTGTACATCTATAGTATATACTGCCCCCTACAGACCTGTCCACCACTGTACATCTATAGTATATACTACCCCCTACAGGCCTGTCCCCACTGTACATCTATAGTATATACTGCCCCCTACAGACCTGTCCACCACTGTACATCTATAGTATATACTGCCCCCTACAGGCCTGTCCCCACTGCACATCTATAGTATATACTGCCCCCTACAGGCCTGTCCCCACTGCACATCTATAGTATATACTGCCCCCTACAGACCTGTCCACCACTGTACATCTATAGTATATACTGCCCCCTACAGGCCTGTCCCCACTGCACATCTATAGTATATACTGCCCCCTACAGACCTGTCCACCACTGTACATCTATAGTATATACTGCCCCCTACAGGCCTGTCCCCACTGCACATCTATAGTATATACTGCCCCCTACAGGCCTGTCCCCACTGCACATCTATAGTATATACTGCCCCCTACAGACCTGTCCCCACTGCACATCTATAGTATATACTGCCCCCTACAGGCCTGTCCCCACTGCACATCCATAGTATATACTACCCCCTACAGGCCTGTCCCCACTGCACATCCATAGTATATACTGCCCCCTACAGGCCTGTCCCCACTGCACATCCATAGTATATACTACCCCCTACAGGCCTGTCCCCACTGCACATCTATAGTATATACTGCCCCCTACAGACCTGTCCACCACTGCACATCTATAGTATATACTGCCCCCTACAGACCTGTCCCCCACTGCACATCTATAGTATATACTGCCCCCTACAGGCCTTTCCCCACTGCACATCTATAGTATATACTGCCCCCTACAGGCCTGTCCCCCACTGCACATCCATAGTATAAACTACCCCCTACAGGCCTGTCCCCCACTGTACATCTATAGTATATACTACCCCCTACAGGCCTGTCCCCTGCACAGCACATCTATAGTATATACTGCCCCCTACAGACCTGTCCCCACTGTACATCTATAGTATATACTGCCCCCTACAGACCTGTCCACCACTGTACATCTATAGTATATACTGCCCCCTACAGGCCTGTCCCCACTGCACATCTATAGTATATACTGCCCCCTACAGGCCTGTCCTCCACTGCACATCCATAGTATAAACTACCCCCTACAGGCCTGTCCCCCACTGCACATCTATAGTATATACTGCCCCCTACAGGCCTGTCCCCACTGCACATCTATAGTATATACTGCCCCCTACAGGCCTGTCCCCACTGCACATCTATAGTATATACTGCCCCCTACAGACCTGTCCCCACTGCACATCTATAGTATATACTGCCCCCTACAGGCCTGTCCCCACTGCACATCCATAGTATATACTACCCCCTACAGGCCTGTCCCCACTGCACATCCATAGTATATACTGCCCCCTACAGGCCTGTCCCCACTGCACATCCATAGTATATACTACCCCCTACAGGCCTGTCCCCACTGCACATCTATAGTATATACTGCCCCCTACAGACCTGTCCACCACTGCACATCTATAGTATATACTGCCCCCTACAGACCTGTCCCCCACTGCACATCTATAGTATATACTGCCCCCTACAGGCCTTTCCCCACTGCACATCTATAGTATATACTGCCCCCTACAGGCCTGTACCCCACTGCACATCCATAGTATAAACTACCCCCTACAGGCCTGTCCCCCACTGTACATCTATAGTATATACTACCCCCTACAGGCCTGTCCCCTGCACAGCACATCTATAGTATATACTGCCCCCTAGAGACCTGTCCACCACTGTACATCTATAGTATATACTGCCCCCTACAGGCCTGTCCCCACTGCACATCTATAGTATATACTGCCCCCTACAGGCCTGTCCCCCACTGCACATCCATAGTATAAACTACCCCCTACAGGCCTGTCCCCCACTGCACATCTATAGTATATACTGCCCCCTACAGGCCTGTCAACCACTGTACATCTATAGTATATACTGCCCCCTACAGGCCTGTCCCCCACTGTACATCTATAGTATATACTGCCCCCTACAGGCCTGTCCCCACTGCACATCTATAGTATATGCTGCCCCCTACAGGCCTGTCCCCACTGCACATCTATAGTATATACTGCCCCCTAAGGCCTGTCCCCACTGCACATCTATAGTATATACTGCCCCCTAAGGCCAGTCCCCACTGCACATCCATAGTATATACTGCCTCCTACAGGCCTGTCCCCACTGTACATCTATAGTATATACTACCCCCTACAGGCCTGTCCCCCACTGTACATCTATAGTATATACTACCCCCTACAGGCCTGTTCCCCACTGCACATCTATAGTATATACTGCCCCCTACAGGCCTGTCCCCACTGTACATCTATAGTATATACTACCCCCTACAGGCCTGTCCCCCACTGTACATCTATAGTATATACTACCCCCTACAGGCCTGTCCCCCACTGCACATCTATAGTATATACTACCCCCTACAGGCCTGTCCCCACTGCACATCTATAGTATATACTACCCCCTACAGGCCTGCCCCCCACTGTACATCTATAGTATATACTACCCCCTACAGGCCTGTCCCCCACTGTACATCTATAGTATATACTACCCCCTACAGGCCTGTCCCCCACTGTACATCTATAGTATATACTACCCCCTACAGGCCTGTCCCCCACTGCACATCTATAGTATATACTGCCCCCTACAGGCCTGTCCCCACTGTACATCTATAGTATATACTACCCCCTACAGGCCTGTCCCCACTGTACATCTATAGTATATACTGCCCCCTACAGACCTGTCCCCCACTGTACATCTATAGTATATACTACCCCCTACAGGCCTGTCCCCCACTGCACATCTATAGTATATACTGCCCTCTACAGGCCTGTCCCCACTGCACATCCATAGTATATACTGCCCCCTAAAGACCTGTCCCCACTGCACATCTATAGTATATACTGCCCCCTAAGGCCTGTCCCCACTGCACATCTATAGTATATACTGCCCCCTACAGGCCTGTCCCCCACTGTACATCTATAGTATATACTACCCCCTACAGGCCTGTCCCCACTGTACATCTATAGTATATACTGCCCCCTACAGACCTGTCCCCCACTGTACATCTATAGTATATACTACCCCCTACAGGCCTGTCCCCCACTGTACATCTATAGTATATACTACCCCCTACAGGCCTGTCCCCCACTGTACATCTATAGTATATACTGCCCCCTACAGGCCTGTCCCCACTGTACATCTATAGTATATACTACCCCCTACAGGCCTGTCCCCCACTGTACATCTATAGTATATACTGCCCCCTACAGGCCTGCCCCCCACTGTACATCTATAGTATATACTGCCCCCTACAGGCCTGTCCCCACTGTACATCTATAGTATATACTACCCCCTACAGGCCTGTCCCCCACTGTACATCTATAGTATATACTACCCCCTACAGGCCTGTCCCCCACTGTACATCTATAGTATATACTACCCCCTACAGGCCTGTCCCCCACTGTACATCTATAGTATATACTGCCCCCTACAGGCCTGTCCCCACTGTACATCTATAGTATATACTACCCCCTACAGGCCTGTCCCCCACTGTACATCTATAGTATATACTACCCCCTACAGGCCTGTCCCCCACTGCACATCTTTAGTATATACTACCCCCTACAGGCCTGTCCCCCACTGCACATCTATAGTATATACTGCCCCCTACAGGCCTGTCCCCACTGCACATCTATAGTATATACTGCCTCCTACCGACCAGTCCCCACTGCACATCTATAGTATATACTGCCCCCTACAGGCCTGTCCCCCACTGCTCATCTATAGTATATACTACCCCCTACAGGCCTGTCCCCACTGCACATCCATAGTATATACTGCCCCCTACAGGCCTGTCCCCCACTGCACATCTATAGTATATACTGCCTCCTACAGGCCTGTCCCCCACTGCACATCCATAGTATATACTGCCCCCTACAGGCCTGTCCCCCACTGCACATCTATAGTATATACTAGCTCCTATAGGCCTGTCCCCACTGCACATCTATAGTATATACTGCCCCCTACAGGCCTGTCCCCCACTGCACATCTATAGTATATACTGCCCCCTACAGAGCTGTACAGCACTGTAGATCTATAGTATATACTACCCCCTACAGGCCTGTCCCCACTGCACATCTATAGTATATACTGCCCCCTACAGGCCTGTCCCCCACTGCTCATCTATAGTATATACTACCCCCTACAGGCCTGTCCCCACTGCACATCCATAGTATATACTGCCCCCTACAGGCCTGTCCCCCACTGCACATCTATAGTATATACTGCCCCCTACAGGCCTGTCCCCACTGCACATCTATAGTATATACTGCCTCCTACAGGCCTGTCCCCCACTGCACATCCATAGTATATACTGCCCCCTACAGGCCTGTCCCCCACTGCACATCTATAGTATATACTAGCTCCTATAGGCCTGTCCCCACTGCACATCCATAGTATATACTGCCCCCTACAGACCTGTCCACCACTGTACATCTATAGTATATACTGCCCCCTACAGGCCTGTCCCCACTGCACATCTATAGTATATACTGCCCCCTACAGGCCTGTCCCCACTGCACATCTATAGTATATACAGCCCCCTAGAGGCGTCTATCCACTGCACATCTATAGTATATACTGCCCCCTACAGGCCTGTCCCCACTGCACATCCATAGTATATACTGCACCCTACAGGCCTGTCCCCACTGCACATCTATAGTATATACTACCTCCTATAGGCATGTCCCCACTGCACAACTATAGTATATACCGCCCCCTACAGGCGTCTCCCCACTGCACATCTATAGTATATACTGCCCCCTACAGGCCTGTCCCCCACTGCACATCTATAGTATATACTGCCCCCTACAGGCCTGTCCCCCACTGCACATCTATAGTATATACTGCCCCCTACAGGCCTGTCCCCCACTGCACATCTATAGTATATACTGCCCCCTACAGGCCTGTCCCCACTGCACATCTATAGTATATACTACCCCCTACAGGCCTGTCCCCAAAGCACATCCATAGTATATACTGCCCCCTACAGGCCTGTCCCCCACTGCACATGCTTCAAGAATCTTTCAGGTCACATGAGATTGTCAGGTCATGTGACTGGGTAGCCACAAGCAAATGGTCTCAAGAGAGCAAGACACATGGGCAAGTGGCATGCTTCTGAGAGGCCCCATACTGTGTGTGGGGGGAATGTAATGTGAGGACATCATACTGTGTGTGGGGGGAATGTACTGTGAGGACATCATACTGTGTGTGGGGGGAATGTACTGTGAGGACATCATACTGTGTGTGTGGGGAATGTACTGTGGGGACATCATACTGTGTGTGGGGGGAATGTACTGTGAGGACATCATACTGTGTGTGGGGGGAATGTACTGTGGGGACATCATACTGTGTGTGGGGGAATGTACTGTGAGGACATCATACTGTGTGTGGGGGAATGTACTCTGAGGACATCATACTGTGTGTGGGGGAATGTACTGTGATGACATCATACTGTGTGTGGGGGCAATGTACTGTGATGACATCATACTGTGTGTGGGGGGAATGTACTGTGAGGACATCATACTGTGTGTGGGGGGAATGTACTGTGAGGACATTGTACTGTGAGGACATCATACTGTGTGTGTGGGGGAATGTACTGTGAGGCCATCATACTGTGTGTGGGGGAATGTACTGTGAGGACATCATACTGTGTGTGGGGGAATGTACTGTGAGGACATCATACTGTGTGTGGGGGGAATGTACTGTGGGGACATCATACTGTGTGTGGGAGAATGTACTGTGAGGACATCATACTTTGTGTGTGGGGAATGTACTGTGAGGACATCATACTGTGTGTGGGGGGAATGTACTGTGAGGACATCATACTGTGTGTGGGGGGAATGTACTGTGAGGACATTATACTGTGTGTGGAGGAATGTACTGTGAGGACATCATACTGTGTGGGGGGAATGTACTGTGAGGACATCATACTGTGTGTGTGGGGGAATGTGCTGTGAGGACATCATACTGTGTGTGGGGGAATGTAATGTGAGGACATCATACTGTGTGTGGGGGGAATGTACTGTGAGGACATCATACTGTGTGTGGGGGGAATGTACTGTGAGGACATCATAGTGTGTGGGGGGGGGGAATGTACTGTGAGGACATTATACTGTGTGTGGGGGGAATGTACTGTGAGGACATCATAGTGTGTGTGGGGGGAATGTACTGTGGGGACATCATACTGTGTGTGGGGGGAATGTACTGTGAGGACATCATACTGTGTGTGGAGGAATGTACTGTGAGGACATCATACTGTGTGTGTGGGGGGAATGTACTGTGGGGACATCATACTGTGTGTGGGGGGAATGTACTGTGAGGACATCATAGTGTGTGTGGGGGGAATGTACTGTGGGGACATCATACTGTGTGTGGGGGGAATGTACTGTGAGGATATCATACTGTGTGTGGAGGAATGTACTGTGAGGACATCATACTGTGTGTGGGGGGAATGTACTGTGGGGACATCATACTGTGTGTGGGGGGAATGTACTGTGGGGACATCATACTGTGTGTGGGGGGAATGTACTGTGAGGACATCATACTGTGTGTGGGGGGAATGTACTGTGGGGACATCATACTGTGTGTGGGGGAATGTACTGTGGGGACATCATACTGTGTGTGTGTATGGGGGAATGTAATGTGGGGACATCATACTGTGTGTGGGGGAATGTACTGTGGGGACATCATACTGTGTGGGGGGGGGGATGTACTGTGGGGACATCATACTGTGTGGGGGGGAATGTACTGTGAGGACATCATACTGTGTGTGGGGGAATGTACTGTGGGGACATCATACTGTGTGTGTGTATGGGGGAATGTACTGTGGGGACATCATACTGTGTATGGGGGAATGTACTGTGGGGACATCATACTGTGTGGGAGGGAATGTACTGTGAGGACATCATACTGTGTGTGGGGGGAATGTACTGTGGGGACATCATACTGTGTGTGGGGGGGAATGTACTGTGAGGACATCATACTGTGTGTGGGGGGAATGTACTGTGAGGACATCATACTGTGTGTGGGGGGAATGTACTGTAAGGACATCATACTGTGTGTGGGGGGAATGTACTGTGGGGATATCATACTGCGTGTGGGGAGGAATGTACTGTGAGGACATCATACTGTGTGTGGGGGGAATGTACTGTGAGGACATCATACTGTGTGTGGGGGGAATGTACTGTGAGGACATCATACTGTGTGTGGGGGGAATGTACTGTGAGGACATCATACTGTGTGTGGGGGGAATGTACTGTAAGGACATCATACTGTGTGGGGGAATGTACTGTGGGGACATCATACTGTGTGTGGGGAGGAATGTACTGTGAGGACATCATACTGTGTGTGGGGGGAATGTACTGTGAGGACATCATACTGTGTGTGGGGGGAATGTACTGTGAGGACATCATACTGTGTGTGGGGGGAATGTACTGTGAGGACATCATACTGTGTGTGGGGGGAATGTACTGTGAGGACATCATACTGTGTGTGGGGGAATGTACTGTGAGGACATCATACTGTGTGTGGGGGAATGTACTGTGAGGACATCATACTGTGTGTGGGGGGAATGTACTGTGAGGACATCATACTGTGTGTGGGGGAATGTACTGTGAGGACATCATACTGTGTGTGGGGGGATGTACTGTGAGGACATCATACTGTGTGTGGGGGAATGTACTGTGAAGACATCATACTGTGTGTGTGGGGGAATGTACTGTGTGTGGGGACCATGATATGAACACTAGGAGCAATATTTCTGTGTAATTGCATATACAGATGGGTTGAGGTCAGGACTGTGGCTTAGTATACAATAGCCGGTGCAGTCGGGGGCTGTGTAGCATTTGTGCCTCTGTCTTGATTGTCCAGCTGTGATTTCTTAGGCAGTGTATAGAGTGTCAGCTCCTGTGGGACAGAACTGTTCCTTGTGGACAAGTCTCTGGCTGTTCGTGCCATACTACAGCCCCATCACCCAATACTTGTATACTACAGCCCCATCACCCAATACTTGTATACTACAGCCCCATCACCCAATACTTGTATACTACTTCCCCATCATGCATCATATTTACGTTGCTTTCTCATCATATAATATCTGACTGTAAAGTGTACATATATATACTTCTTACCCCAGCGGGTTAGCTTCTCGGCCAGGGAGGTGTACACCTGACTCATTAGAAGGATGAGAACTAAATTCACCATCGAGCTGCTGATATTAGCGATGTTCCCGGCCTGAAAACGAAAACCACCATTAACAGGAGCGAGAATCACCCTCATGAATAGGGGACGATATATTACTGGGGCGGCACGCAGTGTCCCTTATATTACTGGGGAGGCACGCAGTGTCCCTTATATTACTGGGGCGGCACGCAGTGTCCCTTATATTACTGGGGCGGCATGCAGTGTCCCTTATATTACTGGGGCGGCATGCAGTGTCCCTTATATTACTGGGGAGGCACGCAGTGTCCCTTATATTACTGGGGCGGCACGCAGTGTCCCTTATATTACTGGGGCGGCATGCAGTGTCCCTTATATTACTGGGGAGGCACGCAGTGTCCCTTATGTTACTGGGGTGGCACGCAGTGTCCCTTATATTACTGGGGCGGCACGCAGTGTCTCTTATATTACTGGGGCGGCACGCAGTGTCCCTTATATTACTGGGGCGGCACGCAGTGTCTCTTATATTACTGGGGAGGCACGCAGTGTCCCTTATGTTACTGGGGTGGCACGCAGTGTCCCTTATATTACTGGGGCGGCACGCAGTGTCTCTTATATTACTGGGGCGGCATGCAGTGTCCCTTATATTACTGGGGCGGCACGCAGTGTCCCTTATATTACTGGGGCGGCACGCAGTGTCTCTTATATTACTGGGGCGGCATGCAGTGTCCCTTATATTACTGGGGCGGCACGCAGTGTCTCTTATATTACTGGGGCGGCACGCAGTGTCTCTTATATTACTGGGGCGGCACGCAGTGTCCCTTATATTACTGGGGCGGCACGCAGTGTCCCTTATATTACTGGAGCGGCACGCAGTGTCCCTTATATTACTGGGGCGGCACGCAGTGTCCCTTATATTACTGGGGCGGCACGCAGTGTCCCTTATATTACTGGGGCGGCACACAGTGTCCCTTATATTACTGGGGCGGCACGCAGTGTCCCTTATATTACTGGGGCGGCACGCAGTGTCCGTTATATTAATGGGGAGGCACGCAGTGTCTGTTATATTAATGGGGAGGCACGCAGTGTCCCTTATATTACTGGGGCGGCACGCAGTGTCCCTTATATTACTGGGGCGGCACGCAGTGTCCCTTATATTACTGGGGCGGCACGCAGTGTCCCTTATATTACTGGGGCGGCACGCAGTGTCCCTTATATTACTGGGGCGGCACGCAGTGTCCCTTATATTACTGGGGCGGCACGCAGTGTCCCTTATATTACTGGGGTGCGGCACGCAGTGTCCCTTATATTACTGGGGCGGCACGCAGTGTCCCTTATATTACTGGGGGGCGGCATGCAGTGTCCCTTATATTACTGGGGTGCGGCACGCAGTGTCCAATATATTACTGGGGCGGCACGCAGTGTCCATTATATTAATAGGGCGGCTCGCAGTGTCTGTTATATTACTGGGGCGGCACGCAGTGTCCCTTATGTTACTGGGGCGGCACTCAGTGTCCCTTATATTACTGGGGCGGCATGCAGTGTCCCTTATATTACTGGGGCGGCTCGCAGTGTCTCTTATATTACTGGGGCGGCACGCAGTGTCCCTTTTATTACTGGGGTGGCACACAATGTCCTTTATATTACTGGGGCAGCACGCAGTGTCCCTTATATTACTGGGGTGCGGCACGCAGTGTCCCTTATATTACTGGGGTGCGGCACGCAGTGTCCCTTATATTACTGGGGTGCGGCACGCAGTGTCCCTTATATTACTGGGGCGGCACGCAGTGTCCCTTATATTACTGGGGTGCAACACGCAGTGTCCCTTATATTACTGGGGGGCGGCATGCAGTGTCCCTTATATTACTGGGGTGCGGCACGCAGTGTCCCTTATATTACTGGGGTGCAACACGCAGTGTCCCTTATATTACTGGGGCGGCACGCAGTGTCCCTTATATTACTGGGGGGCGGCACGCAGTGTCCCTTATATTACTGGGGGGCGGCACGCAGTGTCCCTTATATTACTGGGGTGCGGCACGCAGTGTCCCTTATATTACTGGGGCGGCTCGCAGTGTCCCTTCTATTACTGGGGCGGCACGCAGTGTCCCTTATACCACTAAGTCAACATGGAGTGTCACTTATGCTACTGGGGAGGCACGCAGTGTCCCTTATATTACTGGGGAGGCACGCAGTGTCCCTTATATTACTGGGGTGCGGCACGCAGTGTCCCTTATATTACTGGGGCGGCACGCAGTGTCCCTTATATTACTGGGGTGCGGCACGCAGTGTCCCTTATATTACTGGGGCAGCACGCAGTGTCCCTTAAATTACTGGGGTGGCACGCAGTGTCCCTTATATTACTGGGGAGGCACGCAGTGTCCCTTATATTACTGTGGAGGCACGCAGTGTCCCTTATATTACTGGGGCGGCACGCAGTGTCCCTTATATTACTGGGGCGGCATGCAGTGTCCCTTAAATTACTGGGGTGGCACGCAGTGTCCCTTATATTACTGGGGTGGCACGCAGTGTCCCTTATATTACTGGGGAGGCACGCAGTGTCCCTTATATTACTGGGGCGGCACGCAGTGTCCCTTATGTTAATGGGGCGGCACGCAGTGTCCCTTGTGTTACTGGAGCGGCACGCAGTGTCCCTTATATTACTGGGGCGACACGCAGTGTCCCTTATATTACTGGGGCGGCACGCAGTGTCCCTTATGTTACTGGGGCGGCACGCAGTGTCCCTTATATTACTGGGGCGGCATGCAGTGTCCCTTATATTACTGGGGTGGCACGCAGCGTCCCTTATATTACTGGGGCGGCACGCAGTGTCCCTTATATTACTGGGGCGGCACGCAGTGCCCCTTATATTACTGGGGCGGCACGCAGTGTCCCTTATATTACTGGGGCGGCACGCAGTGTCCCTTATATTACTGGGGCGGCACGCAGTGTCCCTTATATTACTGGGGCGGCACGCAGTGTCCCTTATATTACTGGGGCGGCACGCAGTGTCCCTTATATTACTGGGGCGGCACGCAGTGTCCCTTATATTACTGGGGCGGAACGCAGTGTCCCTTATATTACTGGCGAGGCACTCAGTGTCCCTAAACCACTAAGTCAACATGCAGTGTCCCTTATATTACTGGGGCGGCACGCAGTGTCCCTCATATAACTGGGGCGGCACGCAGTGTCCCTTATATTACTGGGGCGGCACGCAGTGTCCATTATATTACTGGAGCGGCACGTAGTGTCCATTATATTACTGGAGCGGCACGCAGTGTCCATTATATTACTGGAGCGGCACGCAGTGTCCATTATATTACTGGGGCGGCACGCAGTGTCCATTATATTACTGGAGCGGCACGCAGTGTCCGTTATATTACTGGGGCGGCACACAGTGTCCGTTATATTACTGGGGCGGCACACAGTGTCCGTTATATTACTGGGGCGGCACACAGTGTCCGTTATATTACTGGGGCGGCACACAGTGTCCGTTATATTACTGGGGCGGCACACAGTGTCCCTTATATTACTGGGGCGGCATGCAGTGTCTGATATATTACTGGGGCGGCACGCAGTGTCCATTATATTACTGGAGCGGCACACAGTGTCCGTTATATTACTGGGGCGGCACACAGTGTCCCTTATATTACTGGGGCGGCATGCAGTGTCTGTTATATTACTGGGGCGGCACGCAGTGTCCATTATATTACTGGAGCGGCACACAGTGTCCGTTATATTACTGGGGTGGCACGCAGTGTCCCTCATATTATTGGGGTGGCACGCAGTGTCCATTATATTACTGGGGCGGCACGCAGTGTCGCTTATATTACTGGGGCGGCACGCAGTGTCCCTTATATTACTGGGGCGGCACGCAGTGTCCCTTATATTACTGGGGAGGCACGCAGTGTCTCTTATATTACTAGAGAGGCACGCAGTGTCCCTTATATTACTGGGGCGGCACGCAGTGTCCCTTATATTACTGGGGAGGCACGCAGTGTCCCTTATATTACTGGGGCGGCACGCAGTGTCCCTTATATTACTGGGGAGGCACGCAGTGTCCCTTATATTACTGGGGAGGCATGCAGTGTCCATTATATTACTGGGGCGGCACGCAGTGTCCCTTATATTACTGGGGAGGCACGCAGTGTCCCTTATATTACTGGGGCGGCACGCAGTGTCCCTTATATTACTGGGGCGGCACGCAGTGTCCCTTATATTACTGAGGAGGCACGCAGTGTCCCTTATATTACTGGGGAGGCACGCAGTGTCCCTTATATTACTGGGGAGGCACGCAGTGTCCCTTATATTACTGGGGCGGCACGCAGTGTCCCTTATACCACTAAATCAACACGAAGTGTCCCCTATGCTACTGGGGAGGCATGCAGTGTCCCTTATATTACTGGGGAGGCACGCAGTGTCCCTTATATTACTGGGGAGGCACGCAGTGTCCCTTATATTACTGGGGAGGCATGCAGTGTCCCTTATATTACTGGGGAGGCACGCAGTGTCCCTTATATTACTGGGGAGGCACGCAGTGTCCCTTATACCACTAAGTCAACATGCAGTGTCCCTTATATTACTGGGCGGCACGCAGTGTCCCTTATGTTAAAGGGGCGGCACGCAGTGTCCCTTATATTACTGGGGCGGCTCGCAGTGTCTGTTATATTACTGGGGCGGCACGCAGTGTCTGTTATATTACTGAGGCGGCATGCAGTGTCCCTTATATTACTGGGGCGGCTCGCAGTGTCCCTTATATTACTGGGGCGGCTCGCAGTGTCCCTTATATTACTGGGGAGGCACGCAGTGTCCCTTATATTACTGGGGAGGCACGCAGTGTCCCTTATATTACTGTGGAGGCAAGCAGTGTCCCTTATATTACTGGGGCGGCACGCAATGTCCCTTATATTACTGGGGGGCGGCACGCAGTGTCCCTTATATTACTGGGGCGGCTCGCAGTGTCCCTTATATTACTGAGGCAGCACACAGTGTCCCTTATATTACTGGGGCGGCACGCAGTGTCCCTTATACCACTAAGTCAACATGGAGTGTCACTTATGCTACTGGGGAGGCACGCAGTGTCCCTTATATTACTGGGGAGGCACGCAGTGTCCCTTATATTACTGGGGCGGCACGCAGTGTCCCTTATATTACTGGGGTGCGGCACGCAGTGTCCCTTATATTACTGGGGCGGCTCGCAGTGTCCCTTATATTACTAAGGCAGCACGCAGTGTCCCTTAAATTACTGGGGTGGCACGCAGTGTCCCTTATATTACTGGGGAGGCACGCAGTGTCCCTTATATTACTGTGGAGGCAAGCAGTGTCCCTTATATTACTGGGGCGGCACGCAGTGTCCCTTATGTTAATGGGGCGGCACGCAGTGTCCCTTATGTTAATGGGGAGGCACGCAGTGTCCCTTATGTTAATGGGGCGGCATACAGTGTCCCTTGTGTTACTGGGGCGGCACGCAGTGTCCATTATTTTACTGGGGCGGCACGCAGTGTCCATTATATTAATGGGGCGGCTCGCAGTGTCTGTTATATTACTGGGGCGGCACGCAGTGTCCCTTATGTTACTGGGGCGGCACGCAGTGTCCCTTATATTACTGGGGCGGCATGCAGTGTCCCTTATATTACTGGGGTGGCACGCAGTGTCCCTTATATTACTGGGGCGGCACGCAGTGTCCCTTATATTACTGGGGCGGCACGCAGTGTCCCTTATATTACTGGGGCGACACGCAGTGTCCCTTATATTACTGGCGCGGCACGCAGTGTCCCTTATATTACTGGGGCGGCACGCAGTGTCCCTTATATTACTGGCGAGGCACGCAGTGTCCCTAAACCACTAAGTCAACATGCAGTGTCACTTACGCTACTGGGGAGGCACGTAGTGTCCCTTATATTACTGGGGCGGCATGCAGTGTCCCTCATATAACTGGGGCGGCACGGTACGCAGTGTCCATTATATTACTGGGGCGGCACGCAGTGTCCCTTATATTACTGGGGCGGCACGCAGTGTCCCTTATATTACTGGGGCGGCACGCAGTGTCCCTTATATTACTGGGGCGACACGCAGTGTCCCTTATATTACTGGGGCGACACGCAGTGTCCCTTATATTACTGGGGCGACACGCAGTGTCCCTTATATTACTGGGGCGGCACGCAGTGTCCCTTATGTTAATGGGGAGGCACGCAGTGTCCCTTATGTTACTGGATAGGCACGCAGTGTCTGTTATATTACTGGGGCGGCACGCAGTGTCCATTATATTACTGGAGCGGCACGCAGTGTCCATTATATTACTGGAGCGGCACGCAGTGTCCGTTATATTACTGGGGCGGCACGCAGTGTCCCTTATATTACTGGGGCGGCACGCAGTGTCCCTTATATTACTGGGGCGGCACGCAGTGTCCCTTATGTTAATGGGGAGGCACGCAGTGTCCCTTATGTTAATGGGGCGGCATACAGTGTCCCTTGTGTTACTGGAGCGGCTCGCAGTGTCCATTATATTACTGGGGCGGCACGCAGTGTCCATTATTTTACTGGGGCGGCACGCAGTGTCCATTATATTAATGGGGCGGCTCGCAGTGTCTGTTATATTACTGGGGCGGCACGCAGTGTCCCTTATGTTACTGGGGCGGCACGCAGTGTCCCTTATATTACTGGGGCGGCATGCAGTGTCCCTTATATTACTGGGGCGGCACGCAGTGTCCCTTATATTACTGGGGCAGCACGCAGTGTCCCTTATATTACTGAGGCGGCACGCAGTGTCCCTTATATTACTGGGGCGGCACGCAGTGTCCCTTATATTACTGGCGAGGCACGCAGTGTCCCTAAACCACTAAGTCAACATGCAGTGTCCCTTATATTACTGGGGCGGCACGCAGTGTCCCTTATGTTAATGGGGAGGCACGCAGTGTCCCTTATGTTACTGGATAGGCACGCAGTGTCTGTTATATTACTGGGGCGGCACGCAGTGTCCATTATATTACTGGAGCGGCACGCAGTGTCCATTATATTACTGGAGCGGCACGCAGTGTCCGTTATATTACTGGGGCGGCACGCAGTGTCCCTTATATTACTGGGGCGGCACGCAGTGTCCCTTATATTACTGGGGCGGCACGCAGTGTCCCTTATATTACTGGGGCGGCACGCAGTGTCCCTTATGTTAATGGGGAGGCACGCAGTGTCCCTTATGTTACTGGAGCGGCACGCAGTGTCTGTTATATTACTAGGGTGGCACGCAGTGTCCCTTATATTACTGGGGCGACACGCAGTGTCCCTTATATTACTGGGGCGGCACGCAGTGTCCCTTATGTTACTGGGGCGGCACGCAGTGTCTCTTATATTACTGGGGCGGCACGCAGTGTCCCTTATATTACTGGGGCGGCACACAGTGTCCGTTATATTACTGGGGCGGCACGCAGTGTCCATTATATTACTGGAGCGGCACGCAGTGTCCCTTATATTACTGGGGCGGCACGCAGTGTCCATTATATTACTGGGGCGGCACGCAGTGTCCATTATATTACTGGGGCGGCACGCAGTGTCCATTATATTACTGGAGCGGCACACAGTGTCCGTTATATTACTGGGGCGGCACGCAGTGTCCATTATATTACTGGAGCGGCACACAGTGTCCGTTATATTACTGAGGCGGCATGCAGTGTCCCTCATATTACTGGGGTGGCACGCAGTGTCCATTATATTACTGGGGCGGCACGCAGTGTCCCTTATATTACTGGGGCGGCACGCAGTGTCCATTATATTACTGGGGCGGCACGCAGTGTCCCTTATATTACTGGGGCGGCCTGCAGTGTCCCTTATATTACTGGGGAGGCACGCAGTGTCCCTTATATTACTGGGGCGGCACGCAGTGTCTCTTATATTACTAGAGAGGCA
Source organism: Anomaloglossus baeobatrachus (assembly GCF_048569485.1). Lineage (NCBI taxonomy): Eukaryota > Metazoa > Chordata > Amphibia > Anura > Aromobatidae > Anomaloglossus > Anomaloglossus baeobatrachus. Next base: position 4,282,655 of record NC_134363.1, read on the forward strand.
CGCAGTGTCCCTTATATTACTGGGGCGGCACGCAGTGTCCCTTATATTACTGGGGCGGCACGCAGTGTTCCTTATATTACTGGGGCGGCACGCAGTGTCCCTTATATTACTGGGGCGGCACGCAGTGTCTCTTATATTACTAGAGAGGCACGCAGTGTCCCTTATATTACTGGGGCGGCACGCAGTGTTCCTTATATTACTGGGGCGGCACGCAGTGTCCCTTATATTACTGGGGCGGCACGCAGTGTCCCTTATATTACTGGGGCGGCACGCAGTGTCCCTTATATTACTGGGGCGGCACGCAGTGTCCCTTATATTACTGGCGAGGCACGCAGTGTCCCTAAACCACTAAGTCAACATGCAGTGTCACTTATGCTACTGGGGAGGCACGTAGTGTCCCTTATATTACTGGGGCGGCACGCAGTGTCCCTCATATAACTGGGGCGGCACGGTACGCAGTGTCCATTATATTACTGGGGCGGCACGCAGTGTCCCTTATATTACTGGGGCGGCACGCAGTGTCCCTTATATTACTGGGGCGGCACGCAGTGTCCCTTATATTACTGGGGCGTCACGCAGTGTCCCTTATATTACTGGGGCGACACGCAGTGTCCCTTATATTACTGGGGCGGCACGCAGTGTCCCTTATGTTAATGGGGAGGCATGCAGTGTCCCTTATATTACTGGGGCGGCACGCAGTGTCCCTTATGTTAATGGGGAGGCACGCAGTGTCCCTTATGTTACTGGGGCGGCATGCAGTGTCCCTTATATTACTGTGGAGGCATGCAGTGTCTGCTATATTACTGGGGTGGCACGCAGTGTCCCTTATATTACTGGGGCGGCACGCAGTGTCCCTTATATTACTGGGGCGACACGCAGTGTCCCTTATATTACTGGGGCGGCACGCAGTGTCCCTTATGTTAATGGGGAGGCACGCAGTGTCCCTTATGTTACTGGAGCGGCACGCAGTGTCTGTTATATTACTGGGGCGGCACGCAGTGTCCATTATATTACTGGAGCGGCACGCAGTGTCCATTATATTACTGGAGCGGCACGCAGTGTCCATTATATTACTGGAGCGGCACGCAGTGTCCATTATATTACTGGAGCGGCACACAGTGTCCGTTATATTACTGGGGCGGCACGCAGTGTCCATTATATTACTGGAGCGGTACACAGTGTCCGTTATATTACTGGAGCGGTACACAGTGTCCGTTATATTACTGGGGCGGCACGCAGTGTCCCTCATATTACTGGGGTGGAACGCTCTGTATCTTATATTACTGGGGCGGCACGCAGTATCCCTTATGTTACTGGGGCGGCACGCAGTGTCCCTTATATTACTGGGGCAGCACCCAGTGTCCTTTATATTACTGGGGCGGCACGCAGTGTCCCTTATATTACTGGGGCGGCACGCAGTGTCCTTTATATTACTGGGGCGGCACGCAGTGTCCCTTATATTACTGGGGCGGCACGCAGTGTCCCTTATGTTACTGGGGCGGCACGCATTGTCCTTTATATTACTGGGGCGGCACGCAGTGTCCCTTATATTACTGGGGCGGCACGCAGTGTCCCTTATATTACTGGGGCGGCACGCAGTGTCCCTTTTGTTACTGGGGCGGCACCCAGTGTCCCTTATATTACTGGGGCGGCACGCAGTGTCCCTTATATTACTGGGGCGGCACGCAGTGTCCCTTATATTACTGGGGCGGCACGCAGTGTCCCTTATGTTACTGGGGCGGCACGCAGTGTCCCTTATATTACTGGGGTGGCACGCAGTGTCCCTTATATTACTGGGGCGGCACCCAGTGTCCCTTATATTACTGGGGCGGCACACAGTGTCCCTTATATTACTGGGGCGGCATGCAGTGTCCCTTATATTACTGGGGCGGCACGCAGTGTCCCTTATATTACTGGGGCGGCACGCAGTGTCCCTTATATTACTGGGGCGGCACGCAGTGTCCCTTATATTACTGGGGCGGCACGCAGTGTCTCTTATATTACTGGGGAGGCACGCAGTATCCCTTATATTACTGGGGCGGCACGCAGTGTCCCTTATATTACTGGACGGTACACAGTGTCCCTTATATTACTGGGGCGGCACGCAGTGTCCCTTATATTACTGGGGCGGCACGCAGTGTCCCTTATATTACTGGGGCGGCACGCAGTGTCTCTTATATTACTGGGGAGGCACGCAGTATCCCTTATATTACTGGGGCGGCACGCAGTGTCCCTTATATTACTGGGGCGGCACGCAGTGTCTCTTATATTACTGGGGAGGCACGCAGTATCCCTTATATTACTGGGGCGGCATGCAGTGTCCCTTATATTACTGGGGCGGCACGCAGTGTCCCTTATATTACTGGGGCGGCACGCAGTGTCCCTTATATTACTGGGGCGGCACGCAGTGTCCCTTATATTACTGGGGCGGCACGCAGTGTCCCTTATATTACTGGGGCGGCACGCAGTGTCCCTTATATTACTGGGGCGGCACGCAGTGTCTCTTATATTACTGGGGAGGCACACAGTATCCCTTATATTACTGGGGCGGCACGCAGTGTCCCTTATATTACTGGGGCGGCACGCAGTGTCTCTTATATTACTGGGGAGGCACGCAGTATCCCTTATATTACTGGGGCGGCACGCAGTGTCCCTTATATTACTGGGGCGGCACGGCACGGCACGTAGTGTCCCTTATATTACTGGGGCGGCATACAGTGTCCCTTATATTACTGGGGCGGCATGCAGTGTCTCTTATATTACTGGGGAGGCACGCAGTATCCCTTATATTACTGGGGCGGCACGCAGTGTCCCTTATATTACTGGGGCGGCACGGCACGTAGTGTCCCTTATATTACTGGGGCGGCACGCAGTGTCCCTTATATTACTGGGGCGGCATGCAGTGTCTCTTATATTACTGGGGAGGCACGCAGTGTCTGTTATATTACTGGGGCGGCACGCAGTGTCCCTTATATTACTGGGGCAGCACGCAGTGTCTGTTATATTACTGGGGCGGCACGCAGTGTCCCTTATATTACTGGGGCGGCACGCAGTGTCTCTTATTTTACTGGGGAGGCACGCAGTATCCCTTATATTACTGGGGCGGCACGCAGTGTCCCTTATATTACTGGGGCGGCACGGCACGTAGTGTCCCTTATATTACTGGGGCGGCATACAGTGTCCCTTATATTACTGGGGCGGCATGCAGTGTCTCTTATATTACTGGGGCGGCACGCAGTGTCCCTTATATTACTGGGGCGGCACGCAGTGTCCCTTATATTACTGGGGCGGCACGCAGTGTCTCTTATATTACTGGGGAGGCACACAGTATCCCTTATATTACTGGGGCGGCACGCAGTGTCCCTTATATTACTGGGGCGGCACGCAGTGTCTCTTATATTACTGGGGAGGCACGCAGTATCCCTTATATTACTGGGGCGGCACGCAGTGTCCCTTATATTACTGGGGCGGCACGGCACGGCACGTAGTGTCCCTTATATTACTGGGGCGGCATACAGTGTCCCTTATATTACTGGGGCGGCATGCAGTGTCTCTTATATTACTGGGGAGGCACGCAGTATCCCTTATATTACTGGGGCGGCACGCAGTGTCCCTTATATTACTGGGGCGGCACGGCACGTAGTGTCCCTTATATTACTGGGGCGGCACGCAGTGTCCCTTATATTACTGGGGCGGCATGCAGTGTCTCTTATATTACTGGGGAGGCACGCAGTGTCTGTTATATTACTGGGGCGGCACGCAGTGTCCCTTATATTACTGGGGCAGCACGCAGTGTCTGTTATATTACTGGGGCGGCACGCAGTGTCCCTTATATTACTGGGGCGGCACGCAGTGTCTCTTATTTTACTGGGGAGGCACGCAGTATCCCTTATATTACTGGGGCGGCACGCAGTGTCCCTTATATTACTGGGGCGGCACGGCACGTAGTGTCCCTTATATTACTGGGGCGGCATACAGTGTCCCTTATATTACTGGGGCGGCATGCAGTGTCTCTTATATTACTGGGGAGGCACGCAGTATCCCTTATATTACTGGGGCGGCACGCAGTGTCCCTTATATTACTGGGGCGGCACGTAGTGTCCCTTATATTACTGGGGCGGCACGTAGTGTCCCTTATATTACTGGGGCGGCACGTAGTGTCCCTTATATTACTGGGGCGGCACGCAGTGTCCCTTATATTACTGGGGCGGCATGCAGTGTCTCTTATATTACTGGGGAGGCACGCAGTAGTGTCCCTTATATTACTGGGGCGGCACGCAGTGTCCCTCATATTACTGGGGCGGCACGCAGTGTCCCTCATATTACTGGGGCGGCACGCAGTGTCCCTTATATTACTGGGGCGGCACGCAGTGTCCCTTATATTACTGGGGCGGCATGCAGTGTCCCTTATATTACTGGGGCGGCACGCAGTGTCCCTTATATTACTGGGGCGGCACGCAGTGTCCCTTATATTACTGGGGCGGCACGCAGTGTCCCTTATATTACTGGGGCGGCACGCAGTGTCCATTATATTACTGGGGCGGCACGCAGTGTCCCTTATATTACTGGGGCGGCAAACAGTGTCCCTTGTATTACTGGGGTGGCACGCAGTAGTGTCCCTTATATTACTGGGGCGGCACGCAGTGTCCGTTATATTACTGAGGCAGCACGCAGTGTCCCTTATGTTACTGGAGCGGCACGCAGTGTCCCTTATATTACTGGGGAGGCTCGCAGTGTCCGTTCTATTATTGGGGAGGCACGCAGTGTCCCTTATATTACTGGGGCGGCACGCAGTGTCCCTTATGTTACTGGGGCTGCACGCAGTGACCATTATATTACTGGGGTGGCACGCAGTGTCCCTTATATTACTGGGGCGGCACGCAGTGTCCGTTATATTATTGGGGCGGCACGCAGTGTCCGTTATATTATTGGGGCGGCACGCAGTGTTCATTATATTATTGGGGAGGTACGCAGTGTCCCTTGTATTACTGGGGAGGCACGCAGTGTCCCTTATATCACTGGAGCGGCATGCAGTGTCCATTACATTATTGGGGCGGCACGCAGTGTCTGTTATATTATTGGGGCGCCACGCAGTGTTCATTATATTACTGGGGCGGCACGCAGTGTCCCTTGTATTTCTTATTGGGGCAGCACGCAGTGTCTGTTATATTATTGGGGCGGCACGCAGTGTTCATTATATCATTGGGGTGGCACGCAGTGTCCATTACATTATTGGGGCGGCACGCAGTGTCCCTTATATTACTGGGGAGGTACGCAGTGTCCCTTATATCACTGGGGCGGCATGCAGTGTCCATTACATTATTGGGGTGGCACGCAGTGTCCCTTATATTACTGGGGAGGTACGCAGTGTCTGTTTTATATTATTGGGGAGGCACGCAGTGTCCCTTATGTTACTGGGGCGGCACGCAGTGTCCCTTATATCACTGGGGCGGCATGCAGTGTCCATTACATTGTTGGGGAGGTACGCAGTGTCTGTTATATTACTGGGGAGGTACGCAGTGTCTTTTATATTATTGGGGCGGCACGCAGTGTCCCTTATATTACTGGGGAGGCACGCAGTGTCCCTTATGTTACTGGAGCGGATCGCAGTGTCTGTTATATTATTGGGGCGGCACGCAGTGTCTGTTATATTATTGGGGCGGCACGCAGTGTCTGTTATATTATTGGGGCGGCACGCAGTGTTCATTATATTACTGGGGAGGCACGCAGTGTCCCTTATATTACTGGGGCGGCACGCAGTGTCCCTTATGTTACTGGAGCGGCACGCAGTGTCCCTTATGTTACTGGAGCGGCACGCAGTGTCCCTTATATTACTGGGGCGGCATGCAGTGTCCCTTATGTTACTGGAGTGGCACGCAGTGTCCCTTATGTTACTGGAGCGGCACGCAGTGTCCCTTATGTTACTGGAGCGGCATGCAGTGTCCCTTATGTTACTGGAGCGGCACGCAGTGTCCCTTATGTTACTGGAGCGGCACGCAGTGTTCATTATATCACTGGGGCGGCACGCAGTGTCCGTTATATTATTGGGGCGGCACGCAGTGTCCCTTATGTTACTGGGGCGGCACGCAGTGTCCCTTGTGTTACTGGGGCGGCACGCAGTGTCCCTTATGTTACTGGGGCGGCACGCAGTGTCCCTTATGTTACTGGAGCGGCACGCAGTGTTCATTATATTACTGGGGAGGCACGCAGTGTCCCTTATATTACTGGGGCGGCACGCAGTGTCCCTTATGTTACTGGAGCGGCACGCAGTGTCCCTTATATTACTGGGGCGGCACGCAGTGTCCCTTATATTACTGGGGCGGCACGCAGTGTCCGTTATATTACTGGGGAGGCACGCAGTGTCCCTTATGTTACTGGGGCGGCACGCAGTGTCCCTTATGTTACTGGAGCGGCACGCAGTGTCCCTTATGTTACTGGGGCGGCATGCAGTGTCCATTACATTATTGGGGAGGTACGGCTGCGCCCCCTTGTACCTGTGTCATCAGGATGCTGTTCCCCGTGTGATACATCATCATGCTGATGATCCCGCGATACATGATGACCGACACCAGGAAGATCATGACCACACACAGCTGTGGAGACAAGAGGCGTTTCCCGGTGACTCTCGGTGTATCTGCGCCCAGGACCAGAACAATGGCTGATCATCACACATTCACGCCCTACAGTCTCACCATGATCACGATCACCATGGATCCAGTAAGGATCCTGGAGAGACGGTCTCTCTCTGGAAAATACGGCTCTTTGACGCCAGTAACCGGATTTTGCTCCATCTGCGGCGCCATCGCAGCAAACTCTGGGCGAGGACGTTCCTTGTGAAAGAGAGAAGAGAGGACGACATGAGCTCCAAGAACAGGCTGACATTGGGAGGTCCTGGCCATGGACATCATGGTGCCCACCACCTCCATACCAGCGAGCAGTTGTGTAATCACTGCCCACCCACTAAAGGAGCGTCCATCATCACCTCATCCTCCTGGAAGTCCATACAGTCCCAGTGATGAGCCAGCGTGGCGTTCTTCCTCTTCCAGTATTCCAAGAAGGTGACTGCCCAGAAGGACATGAAGATGCTGAAGAAGACAGTCCCAGGATGGTCAAACAGGTACCCGACCTGAGGAAGGCACAGATATGTAATGCCACAACTAAGGAGCCACATGATTGTCCGGCAGAAGGGCGACCACGTACCTTAGCCATGGGGCAGATCTCGGAGATGTACCAGTTCTTACAGGTGTCACATAATGGACACATCAGATACTTCTTCTCGCTCTGACATATCTCCTGCCTGCAGAACACAACACACAACTTCCTATACCCTCGGTATCGCCCATGGGCCCCGGACGGGTCCATCCCCTCACACTCACGCTGCGGTGTTACTGCCCATGGTCAGGACCCCAGAGATGAAGACGCACGTCCCCGTCACAGCAGCGGGAAGCAGCCAGGCCGTGTAGAAACCTGGAAGATGAGAAGGACAATGGATAATACCGGCATCCTCATCATCCGTGCAGATCCACAGGAGGAGACCGCCCTGAGTGCAGATCCACAGGAGGAGACCGCCCTGAGTGCAGATCCGCAGGAGGAGACCTCCCTGAGTGCAGATCCACAGGAGGAGACCGCCCTGAGTGCAGATCCGCAGGAGGAGACCGCCCCGAGTGCAGATCCACAGGAGGAGACCGCCCTGAGTGCAGATCCACAGGAGGAGACCCGCCCCGAGTGCAGATCTACAGGAGGAGACCTCCCTGAGTGCAGATCCACAGGAGGAGACCTCCCTGAGTGCAGATCTACAGGAGGAGACCTCCCTGAGTGCAGATCCGCAGGAGGAGACCTCCCTGAGTGCAGATCCACAGGAGGAGACCTCCCTGAGTGCAGATCCACAGGAGGAGACCCACCCCGAGTGCAGATCCGCAGGAGGAGACCCGCCCCGAGTGCAGATCCACAGGAGGAGACCGCCCTGAGTGCAGATCTACAGGAGGAGACCTCCCTGAGTGCAGATCCGCAGGAGGAGACCTCCCTGAGTGCAGATCCACAGGAGGAGACCTCCCTGAGTGCAGATCCACAGGAGGAGACCCACCCCGAGTGCAGATCCGCAGGAGGAGACCCGCCCCGAGTGCAGATCTACAGGAGGAGACCCGCCCCGAGTGCAGATCCACAGGAGGAGACCCGCCCTGAGTGCAGATCCGCAGGAGGAGACCTCCCTGAGTGCAGATCCACAGGAGGAGACCCGCCCTGAGTGCAGATCCGCCGGAGGAGACCCGCCCCGAGTGCAGATCCACAGGAGGAGACCGCCCCGAGTGCAGATCCACAGGAGGAGACCGCCCTGAGTGCAGATCCACAGGAGGAGACCCGCCCTGAGTGCAGATCCACAGGAGACCCGCCCTGAGTGCAGATCCACAGGAGGAGACCCGCCCTGAGTGCAGATCCGCAGGAGGAGACCACCATGAGTGCAGATCCGCAGGAGGAGACCTCCCTGAGTGTAGATCCGCAGGAGGAGACCTCCCTGAGTGCAGATCCGCCGGAGGAGACCACCATGAGTGCAGATCCGCAGGAGGAGACCGCCCGGAGTGCAGATCCGCAGGAGGAGACCGCCCCGAGTGCAGATCCGCAGGAGGAGACCTCCCTGAGTGCAGATCCGCAGGAGGAGACCTCCCTGAGTGCAGATCCACAGTAGGAGACCCGCCCTGAGTGCAGATCCACAGGAGGAGACCCGCCCCGAGTGCAGATCCACAGGAGGAGACCTCCCCGAGTGCAGATCTACAGGAGGAGACCTGCCCTGAGTGCAGATCCACAGGAGGAGACCCGCCCTGAGTGCAGATCCACAGGAGGAGACCCGCCCTGAGTGCAGATCCGCAGGAGGAGACCACCATGAGTGCAGATCCGCAGGAGGAGACCGCCCGGAGTGCAGATCCGCAGGAGGAGACCGCCCCGAGTGCAGATCCGCAGGAGGAGACCTCCCTGAGTGCAGATCCACAGTAGGAGACCCGCCCTGAGTGCAGATCCACAGGAGGAGACCCGCCCCGAGTGCAGATCCACAGGAGGAGACCCGCCCCGAGTGCAGATCCGCAGGTGGAGACCACCATGAGTGCAGATCCGCAGGAGGAGACCTCCCTGAGTGCAGATCCGCAGCAGGAGACCACCATGAGTGCAGATCCGCAGGAGGAGACCTCCCTGAGTGCAGATCCGCAGGAGGAGACCTCCCTGAGTGTAGATCCGCAGGAGGAGACCTCCCTGAGTGTAGATCCGCAGGAGGAGACCTCCCTGAGTGCAGATCCGCCGGAGGAGACCACCATGAGTGCAGATCCGCAGGAGGAGACCGCCCGGAGTGCAGATCCGCAGGAGGAGACCGCCCCGAGTGCAGATCCGCAGGAGGAGACCTCCCTGAGTGCAGATCCGCAGGAGGAGACCTCCCTGAGTGCAGATCCACAGTAGGAGACCCGCCCTGAGTGCAGATCCACAGGAGGAGACCCTCCCCGAGTGCAGATCCACAGGAGGAGACCCGCCCCGAGTGCAGATCCACAGGAGGAGACCTCCCCGAGTGCAGATCTACAGGAGGAGACCTGCCCTGAGTACAGATCCGCAGGAGGAGACCGCCCGGAGTGCAGATCCGCAGGAGGAGACCGCCCCGAGTGCAGATCCGCAGGAGGAGACCTCCCTGAGTGCAGATCCGCAGGAGGAGACCTCCCTGAGTGCAGATCCACAGTAGGAGACCCGCCCTGAGTGCAGATCCACAGGAGGAGACCCGCCCCGAGTGCAGATCCACAGGAGGAGACCCGCCCCGAGTGCAGATCCGCAGGTGGAGACCACCATGAGTGCAGATCCGCAGGAGGAGACCTCCCTGAGTGCAGATCCGCAGCAGGAGACCACCATGAGTGCAGATCCGCAGGAGGAGACCTCCCTGAGTGCAGATCCACAGGAGGAGACCTCCCTGAGTGCAGATCCGCAGGAGGAGACCTCCCCGAGTGCAGATCCGCAGGAGGAGACCTCCCCGAGTGCAGATCCGTAGGAGGAGACCGCCCCGAGTGCAGATCCGCAGGAGGAGACCGCCCCGAGTGCAGATCCGCAGGAGGAGACCTCCCTGAGTGCAGATCCGCAGGAGGAGACCTGCCCCGAGTGCAGATCCGCAGGAGGAGACCTCCCTGAGTGCAGATCCGCAGGAGGAGACCTGCCCCAAGTGCAGATCCGCAGGAGGAGACCGCCCCGAGTGCAGATCCGCAGGAGGAGACCCGCCTCGAGTGCAGATCCGCAGGAGGAGACCCGCCCTGAGTGCAGATCCACAGGAGGAGACCTCCCTGAGTGCAGATCCACAGGAGGAGACCGCCCCGAGTGTAGATCTACAGGAGGAGACCTCCCCGAGTGCAGATCTACAGGAGGAGACCTCCCTGAGTGCAGATCCACAGGAGGAGACCCGCCCCGAGTGCAGATCCACAGGAGGAGACCACCCCGAGTGCAGATCCACAGGAGGAGACCTCCCTGAGTGCAGATCCACAGGAGGAGACCGCCCCGAGTGTAGATCTACAGGAGGAGACCTCCCCGAGTGCAGATCTACAGGAGGAGACCTCCCTGAGTGCAGATCCACAGGAGGAGACCCGCCCCGAGTGCAGATCCACAGGAGGAGACCCGCCCCGAGTGCAGATCCACAGGAGGAGACCCGCCCCGAGTGCAGATCCACAGGAGGAGACCGCCCCGAGTGCAGATCCGCAGGAGGAGACCTCCCCGAGTGCAGATCCGCAGGAGGAGACCTCCCCGAGTGCAGATCCACAGGAGGAGACCGCCCCGAGTGCAGATCCACAGGAGGAGACCTCCCTGAGTGCAGATCCACAGGAGGAGACCACCCCGAGTGCAGATCCACAGGAGGAGACCACCCCGAGTGCAGATCCACAGGAGGAGACCGCCCCGAGTGCAGATCCGCCGGAGGAGACCCGCCCCGAGTGCAGATCCGCAGGAGGAGACCTCCCTGAGTGCAGATCTACAGGAGGAGACCGCCCCGAGTGCAGATCTACAGGAGGAGACCACCCTGAGTGCAGATCCACAGGAGGAGACCCGCCCCGAGTGCAGATCCACAGGAGGAGACCACCCCGAGTGTAGATCCGCCGGAGGAGACCCGCCCCGAGTGCAGATCCGCCGGAGGAGACCCGCCCCGAGTGCAGATCCGCCGGAGGGGACCCGCCCCGAGTGCAGATCCGCCGGAGGGGACCCGCCCCGAGTGCAGATCCGCCGGAGGGGACCCGCCCCGAGTGCAGATCCGCCGGAGGGGACCCGCCCCGAGTGCAGATCCGCCGGAGGGGACCCGCCCCGAGTGCAGATCCGCCGGAGGGGACCCGCCCCGAGTGCAGATCCGCCGGAGGGGACCCGCCCCGAGTGCAGATCCGCCGGAGGGGACCCGCCCCGAGTGCAGATCCGCCGGAGGGGACCCGCCCCGAGTGCAGATCCGCCGGAGGGGACCCGCCCCGAGTGCAGATCCGCCGGAGGGGACCCGCCCCGAGTGCAGATCCGCCGGAGGGGACCCGCCCCGAGTGCAGATCCGCCGGAGGGGTCCCGCCCCGAGTGCAGATCCGCCGGAGGGGTCCCGCCCCGAGTGCAGATCCGCCGGAGGAGACCCGCCCCGAGTGCAGATCCGCAGGAGATCGCCCTAAGCTGGATATTGTTTGTGAATATGGAGCGAGTACCAGCTTTCTGAGCAAAGCCCCTGAGGAGCACAGAGGATGTCCCCCAAATGAGGCACTGGTGTGCGTTCGCTTGTGGCTCCATCCGGTGGGCACTCTATGACATTACACACTGAATTACAGATTGGGATTGTGGCCGCTCTCATCCTGAAATGTTAACTGTAGAAATGAGTGAATATATGCGATTTACCCAGCCATGCGAAGTATATAGCCACCTTCTCCCCAAAATACTCCCGAATGTGGTCCAAGGGCTGGTACTTGTACCACTGGGACCACCGGGACCAGTACTGGTAGAGGATCTGTCGTGGGTTCAGGCTTTCTGGGGCCACATCATACTCTGGCAGCTCATAAGGGCCCTGTAAAGTAAGAAGAAAATGAGGGATGTTATTACAAGCTCCTGTGATTGGGTAGACGGTCATACAAGCTCGACCGTGTGCTGGAATTAGGGGCCAACCGTCATAGAAGCCCGGCCGTGTCCTGGAATTAGGGGCCAGCCGTCATAGAAGCCCGGCCGTGTCCTGGAATTAGGGGCCAGCCGTCATAGAAGCCCGACCGTGTGCTGGAATTAGGGGCCAGCCGTCATAGAAGCCCGGCCGTGTCCTGGAATTAGGGGCCAGCCGTCATAGAAGCTCGACCGTGTGCTGGAATTAGGGGCCAACCGTCATAGAAGCCCGGCCGTGTCCTGGAATTAGGGGCCAACCGTCATAGAAGCCCGGCCGTGTCCTGGAATTAGGGGCCAACCGTCATAGAAGCCCGGCCGTGTCCTGGAATTAGGGGCCAACCGTCATAGAAGCCCGGCTGTGTCCTGGAATTAGGGGCCAACCGTCATAGAAGCCCGGCCGTGTGCTGGAATTAGGGGCCAACCGTCATAGAAGCCCGGCCGTGTCCTGGAATAAGGGGCCAGCCGTCATAGAAGCCCGACCGTGTGCTGGAATTAGGGGCCAGCAGTCATAGAAGCCCGGCCGTGTCCTGGAATAAGCGGCCAACCGTCATAGAAGCCCGGCCGTGTCCTGGAATAAGGGGCCAGCCGTCATAGAAGCCCGGCCGTGTCCTGGAATTAGGGGCCAGCCGTCATAGAAGCCAGGCTGTGTCCTGGAATTAGGGGCCAACCGTCATAGAAGCCCGGCCGTGTCCTGGAATTAGGGGCCAACCATCATAGAAGCCCGGCCGTGTCCTGGAATTAGGGGCCAACCATCATAGAAGACCGGCCGTGTCCTGGAATAAGGGGCCAGCCATCATAGAAGCCCGGCTGTGTCCTGGAATAAGGGGCCAGCAGTCATAGAAGCCCGGCTGTGTCCTGGAATAAGGGGCCAGCCATCATAGAAGCCCGGCCGTGTCCTGGAATAAGGGGCCAGCAGTCATAGAAGCCCGGCTGTGTCCTGGAATAAGGGGCCAGCAGTCATAGAAGCCCGGCTGTGTCCTGGAATAAGGGGCCAGCCGTCATAGAAGCCCGGCCGTGTCCTGGAATAAGGGGCCAGCAGTCATAGAAGCCCGGCTGTGTCCTGGAATTAGGGGCCAGCCGTCATAGAAGCCAGGCTGTGTCCTGGAATTAGGGGCCAACCGTCATAGAAGCCCGGCCGTGTCCTGGAATTAGGGGCCAACCGTCATAGAAGCCCGGCCGTGTCCTGGAATTAGGGGCTGTCACAAACCACCGGGGGGGGTCACTCAGAAATCCCCCGCGCTGGCTACCAGTACGTCACAATCGGGGTGTAACAAGTGGGGGGTCACCCCTCCTTTATACCTCCCGACCGACAGACAGAGCACGTGATGCGCTCTCTAGCGCCCCTCTTATAGTCAGGCCAATTATGGAATTGCCCGACGATAAGCAAGGAGGCCGCTATACTACTTATGCCGATTATTGAAGGGTCCCCGGTGAGAGTAGGGTATATATTCCCCCGACCTCCGCGGGCGGAATATATAAAATCTCCCCGAATCTCACTGGCCTCCCCACAATAATCCTTGGCACAACTCGCTGCCACCAACCGCTTCACGGTAACTATTAGCCGAACACACAGACGTGGGATTCAAGATCGAGATAACAGAACAGCCCAAGATTAATTATATAATTTAATCAGCCTAAAGCACACTAGAAACTACAATATATACAATAGGGAATCTACAGAATATACATATGTCAGAGTACAGTTACAATCAAAGCATGGGTTACAAACAGGCATACACAGTTCCAGCAGTTACCTTGTTGCGTCTGGCCACAGGGGGGCGCTGTACCCAGGTTTCTAGGATCCTTCCCACAGATGTTTCCTACACGTGCCCCCAGCGAAAAGAACCCTGGAAAATGGCCGAAGTAGGGTTATCAACCTGGACAAATCCAGGTCCCCTCCTACCTTAGTGACCTCAGAGGGAGCACTGCTCCACCCCTGGCTTGAGTTATGGACAATCCACAACATGGAATATGGGCCATAACTTTGCCTGGGAGCGTCGTAGGCGGGCGCCAATGCTCTCATTGTGACAGTTATGAATTTAGCTACAGAACGAGGGGACTCATGACCTGTCTGCCAGTTCCCCATTGGCTGATATCACGCCTGGGGCATTTCCCAATGTCCTGCTCCCATAAAAAGGGTGTGCCGGCATCGTCCGCATGCGGAGACACCATTTTTATGGTTGCCATATTTATCGGAAATATGGCTTGCGAGATATGAACCATTTTTTACTGGAGTCGTTCTGTCTGCTAGTTCCATAGCCTTGCTAATGAGATACAACTCTTGTTACAGGGTGACGGCAGGGAGTCATCCTGTGTCCATTGTTCCCACACCACCTCATCTCCATATCACAGGACATGGCCATGGAGGTGTAAGTGGAACACTGAGAACAAGAAGGGAGGGGGCACTGCCAGGGAGTGATGAGGGATTATGACTGGAGTCATAATTCATCTTCATATCCCGGGATTTGCCTCACACCTCCCCCCTTTTGAGGGCGCTAGGGGGCAGCACACTCCGGTGTTCCCCCGTGCGCCCGTCCGCGACCTCTCCTTGTCGGGACAGCCCGTCTGCGTTACCGTGGTCACGGCCCCTTTTGTGGCGAATGGTGAAGTTGTATTGCTGGAGCGCAAGGCTCCATCGCAACAATCGCCCATTCGTCCCAGAGACGGTGTGCAACCAGCTGAGGGGATTGTGGTCCGTCTCCACGATGAAGTGGCGCCCGTATAGATAGGGTTGCAGACGCTGCAGGGCCCACACTATGGCCAGGCACTCCTTCTCCATCGTGGAATAGGCAACTTCCCTTGGTAACAGCTTCCTGCTCAGGTACAAGACTGGGTGCTCTTGGCTCGCAGAGTCCACCTGGCTGAGCACCGCACCGAGGCCGAAGTCACTGGCGTCGGTCTGTACTACAAACGGCCGCGTGAAGTCGGCTGCCTGTAGCACGGGCGGGCTGGACAGGGCGTCCTTTAGGGCCCGGAAGGCTGTCTCGCAGTCCATTGTCCAATCGACTGCAGAGGGCAGCTTCTTCTTGGTGAGGTCCGTCAAGGGCTTTGCCAGGCTACTATAGCATGGAACAAACCTCCTATAGTACCCAGCGGTCCCCAAGAAGGACATCACCTGCTTCTTGGTCCTGGGGGTGGGCCAGGATGCGATGGCCTCCACCTTCTCAGGCTCGGGCTTCAGCGTTCTCCCGCCTACCCGGTGACCGAGGTACTGGACCTCGCTCATGGCCAGCTGACACTTTCCCGGCTTGATGGTCAAACCTGCCCGGTGGATCCGCCTGAGCACCTGTGCTAGATGCTCTAGGTGGTCCTCCCAGGTGGGACTGAAGACGGCAATGTCATCCAGGTACGCGGCCGCGTACCCTTCAAGTCCCTTGAGCAGGGTGTTGACCATCCGCTGGAAAGTGGCAGGGGCATTCCTCATCCCGAATGGCATCACCGTGGACTCGTACAGTCCAAATGGGGTAATAAAGGCAGAGCGTTCCCTGGCCTTGCGAGTCAGGGGGATCTGCCAATATCCCCGGCTCAGATCCATGATGGTCAGGTACTGAGCCCCGGCCAACTGATCGAGCAGGTCATCGATGCGTGGCATTGGGTACGCATCGGCGACCGTGACCGCATTGAGCCCCCTGTAGTCCACACAGAACCGAGTGGTTCGGTCCTTCTTAGGGACGAGGACTACAGGCGAGGCCCAAGCGCTGTTGGATGCCTGGATCACCCCCAGCTTCAGCATCTCGTCAATCTCCTGGCGCATGTGTTGCTGCACCTCCAGGGAGACCCGATATGCTGAACGCCGGATCGGGGGATGATCCCCAGTGTCCACGTGATGGACAGCCAAGTCAGTCCTTCCGGGCTGGTTGGTAAACAACCCCCGGAAGGGGAGGAGGGTGGCCCACAGCTGGGACCGTTGGTCTTCCAAGAGCTGGTGGCCAACCTCCACATCCTCAATGGATCCGCCTGCCCTAACCTGGGCTAGCATATCCAAGAGGGTTTCCGCTTCTCCCTCCTCGGGCAGGTTGCACACGGGGAGCGCACATGCCTCCCGCTCATGATGTGCCTTCATCATGTTCACATGGAAGGGCTTCCGCCTTCCACGGGCAGGGTCCAGGGTGACCAGGTACGTTACAGGGTTGAGCTGCTGGTACACGAGGTATGGGCCTTCCCAGGCTGCCTGAAGCTTGTCCTGTGGTACGGGGACCAGTACCCACACCTTTTGACCCACTTGGTAGGTCCTCTCACAAGCGTTCTGGTCGTACCAACGCTTCTGATCGGCCTGGGCTTGAGCCATATTGTCGTGTACCAGTTGCGTCAAGGCCTGCATTTTGTCCCGGAAGCGCATGACATACTCGATAACCGACACTCCAGGGGTGGCCAAATCCCCTTCCCAAGCCTCTTTCACCAGAGCCAGGGGGCCCCGCACACGTCGCCCGTACAGGAGCTCAAACGGTGAGAATCCTGTTGAGGCCTGTGGAACCTCCCGGTAAGCAAATAACAGGTGTGGGAGATACCGCTCCCAGTCACGCCCATGGGAGTCGACCAACATCTTAAGCATCTGCTTTAAGGTGCCATTGAACCGCTCGCACAGGCCATTAGTCTGTGGATGGTACGGGCTGGCCACCAGATGTCGCACCTGGACCTGCTTACAGAGGGCCTCCATCAGCTGGGACATGAATTGGGTCCCCCGGTCAGTGAGCATTTCCTGGGGAAAACCCACTCGGGAGAAAATCTCCAGCAATGCGGTGGCCACCTTGTCAGCCCGAATGGACGACAAGGCCACTGCTTCTGGGTACCGGGTGGCATAGTCCACTACCGTCAGTAGGAAGCGTTTCCCGGAGCTGCTGGGGATGGCCAGCGGGCCGACCAGATCCACAGCCACCCTCCTGAAAGGCTCATCGATGATTGGCAGAGATACTAGTGGGGCTTTGGGGCGTGGCCCCGCCTTCCCCACTCTCTGACAGGTTTCACACGAACGGCAGTAGGCAGCCACATCGGCCCCCATTTTTGGCCAGTAGAAATGCTGGTTTAACCTGGCCTTGGTCTTAGCGATCCCTAGGTGTCCGGCCATCGGAATCTCATGTGCGATCCGCAACAACTCCGTCCGGAACGGATAGGGTACCACCAACTGTCGGTCCCTGGGCCACGCCTCCGGTGAACCCTGCTGGACCGTGGCCCGGTACAGCCGTCCTTGGTCCCAGACCACTCGCTCCGGGTCCGAGTCCGAGGGAGGCTGTGCCGCCTGCTCCTTAAGAGCTTTCAGGCTGTCGTCAGCTTCTAACGCTGCCTGAAACCCCTGACTAGATGTGGCCAGAATCGACGAGACTGTCACATCTTCAGTCAGTACCCCGGGACCTGTGTCCTGGCCTCCACCTGACTCGGCTGCCACTTGGTCAGAAGGGGAAGAGCTATCGGACCTCCGGGAGGCCCCTTGGCTTCCAGCACTCCCACTGCGGGTGACAGCGGCCACAGCCGCTGCGACCGTGGGTCGTGCCTGCTCCTCCTCCGTTCCTGACCAAGTCGCCGGTTCAGGCAGACCTACCTGGCTTCCTGACACCCCGGTTGTGGGGGAACCATGCACCGAGATCTTACCTGGGAGCACTTCCGCTCCTGGACCGGCCCCAATCTCACCTGCCTGTTCCCCTCCTGCAGCAACAGAACCCCGCTGTGAAATCTCTGGGGACCCCACATTTGCTGTGGTAGCCCCCACCCCACACACTGGTCCTCCCCCTGCAGCACCCTGCTCTCTGCTTATCCCTGCAGAGGGCAGCAGATCTCAGCTCACAGGCTGGTTACTTGTAGAGGCATTGTCACACCTTTATCTGACCCCCTCCCCTCCTGTCACAGCTGCAGCTGCGTGTGTGTCTATGGTGTCTGTGCAAGCAGAAATATCAGAGTTCACTCCCTCCTCCCTTACATCATTCATAGATAACACATTAACATTGTCAGGAGTCATGTCAGTACTGGCTGAAGGTTCAGCCCTTGGGGGGGGCCCAAACTGGGAGGTTATCTGCCCCAAATCTGTCCCAAGTAGCACGTTTGCAGGGATCCGATCAGTTACCCCCACCTCCCTCACCCCCCGCCCTGCGCCCCAGTCCACATAAATGTCAGCAACAGGCAGCGCCGGGTCAGTGCCTCCAATCCCGGAGACAGCGAGGGTTTTTCCAGGGATCAAGTCTTGGGGGGACACCATCTCAGGCCGCACCAGAGTCACCTCCGAGGCGCTGTCTCGCAGTCCTATGGTCACAGACTGGCCGACGGTGACAGGTTGGAAGCTGTCCAGGGACCTACCACCACCCCCACCCACACAATACACCTTGGGCGGCCCTTGGGACGGGGACGGAGCCGGGGCCTTGGGACGCTGAGGGCACATGGCCTTGAAGTGTCCAGGTAGGTTGCACTGGTGGCACCGTCTTGGTTCTGCCACGGGCCTGGAGAGGGGAGTTGAGGGGGACACCCCCTGCAGTCTAGGGGCAGGTGGGGCAGTCGCAGAATTCATCTTACCCCCTCTCCAGGTGCTGCTGGTGGCTGCTCTCCTGGCTTCAGGAGCCCGATTGTTGGTGTAGTCATCGGCCAGGGCAGCTGTAGCCGTGGACCCCTTTGGCTTCTGGTCTCGGATGAACTGGCGGAGATCCTCAGGGCAGTTCCACAAGAGTTGCTCCGTGATGAACAAGTCCAGGATCTCCGGTCCGGTGGAAAGCTGCAGGCCTTGGGTCCAGTGGTCGGCAGCTCGGGCAAGTGCCCGCCTGTGGTCAGCCCAGGAGTCCTTTGGTCCCTTCTGTAGGCTCCGGAACTTCTTGCGGTAGGACTCCGGGGTGAGGTTGTACTGTTGGATCAGGGCCCGCTTGATGGTGTCGTAGCCCTGATCTGCCTCAGCAGGCAAGTCCCCAAGGATATCCAGGGCCTTACCCCTTAAACGGGGGGTCAGGTGTTTGGCCCACTGGTCCTTGTTCAGATGGTGCTGCAAGCAAGTCCGTTCAAAAGCAGTCAAGAAAGAGTCCAAGTCTCCATCCTTCTCCAGCACTGGGAAGTCCTCAACACGGACCTTTGGAAGTTTGGTGTCTTGAAGGTCACGTGTGGCTGATGAGGGCCGGAGCTGAGCTAGCTGCAGCTGGTAGTCACGCTCTGCCTGGCGCTCTTCACGCGCTGCCTGCCGCTCCGCAGCCTCAGCCTCACGCGCTGCTTGCCGCTCTGCCCTGCGCTCTGCCAGGAGTCCCTTGTAGCCCTCCTGGTCTCCAGCCTGGAGAAGGGCCATAGCCATTTGAAGAAGGCTATCCGAGCCTCCCAGGCTCGGTGGAATGGCACGTGGTGATCTGCGGCCCGCTGCGGAGCCTGGTGATTCACTGTCCATTGCAGAGCGGAGGGCTGGCATCTGGCTCGTTGAGGACCCTTGGGTGAGCTGCTCCTCATCTTGTCCATAATTGCCAGCTTGTGCGCTGTCCTCTGCAGAACGGTTTTCTGGCGTCGAGCTCCTGGAGGGCTCGTGGACAACCTCCTCATTACTGTCCACAGCACCGTCCTCCCTCTCTTCGGCTCCTGCTTTAGCATTGGCCAGTTGCATAGCTCTGCTCCTGGTGCCATCAGCCATTCTTGCAGACTTTTGGTCACTGACACAGAACTGACACCTGATGCCTCCACACACCTTACAGTATCTGCACTCTGACACTCTAGTGTTGAGCTAGTCTGAAGACCCCAGCAGCCACAGCTGCTGCAGGCAGTCTTTAGTGTCTGGGAGTATGGGTCTCACACTCACACACACTATTATCTCGATCCCACCGCTATGCCACCAATATGTCACAAACCACCGGGGGGGTCACTCAGAAATCCCCCGCGCTGGCTACCAGTACGTCACAATCGGGGTGTAACAAGTGGGGGGTCACCCCTCCTTTATACCTCCCGACCGACAGACAGAGCACGTGATGCGCTCTCTAGCGCCCCTCTTATAGTCAAGCCAATTATGGAATTGCCCGACGATAAGCAAGGAGGCCGCTATACTACTTATGCCGATTATTGAAGGGTCCCCGGTGAGAGTAGGGTATATATTCCCCCGACCTCCGCGGGCGGAATATATAAAATCTCCCCGAATCTCACTGGCCTCCCCACAATAATCCTTGGCACAACTCGCTGCCACCAACCGCTTCACGGTAACTATTAGCCGAACACACAGACGTGGGATTCAAGATCGAGATAACAGAACAGCCCAAGATTAATTATATAATTTAATCAGCCTAAAGCACACTAGAAACTACAATATATACAATAGGGAATCTACAGAATATACATATGTCAGAGTACAGTTACATATAAAGCATGGGTTACAAACAGGCATACACAGTTCCAGCAGTTACCTTGTTGCGTCTGGCCACAGGGGGGCGCTGTACCCAGGTTTCTAGGATCCTTCCCACAGATGTTTCCTACACGTGCCCCCAGCGAAAAGAACCCTGGAAAATGGCCGAAGTAGGGTTATCAACCTGGACAAATCCAGGTCCCCTCCTACCTTAGTGACCTCAGAGGGAGCACTGCTCCACCCCTGGCTTGAGTTATGGACAATCCACAACATGGAATATGGGCCATAACTTTGCCTGGGAGCGTCGTAGGCGGGCGCCAATGCTCTCATTGTGACAGTTATGAATTTAGCTACAGAACGAGGGGACTCATGACCTGTCTGCCAGTTCCCCATTGGCTGATATCACGCCTGGGGCATTTCCCAATGTCCTGCTCCCATAAAAAGGGTGTGCCGGCATCGTCCGCATGCGGAGACACCATTTTTATGGTTGCCATATTTATCGGAAATATGGCTTGCGAGATATGAACCATTTTTTACTGGAGTCGTTCTGTCTGCTAGTTCCATAGCCTTGCTAATGAGATACAACTCTTGTTACAGGGTGACGGCAGGGAGTCATCCTGTGTCCATTGTTCCCACACCACCTCATCTCCATATCACAGGACATGGCCATGGAGGTGTAAGTGGAACACTGAGAACAAGAAGGGAGGGGGCACTGCCAGGGAGTGATGAGGGATTATGACTGGAGTCATAATTCATCTTCATATCCCGGGATTTGCCTCACAGGGGCCAACCGTCATAGAAGCCCGGTCGTGTCCTGGAATTAGGGGCCAACCGTCATAGAAGCCCGGTCGTGTCCTGGAATTAGGGGCCAGCCATCATAGAAGCCTGGCCGTGTCCTGGATTTAGAGGCCACATAAAGCCCACGCCTATGCAGAGCTATGTGTCTCCATGATCAGAGGCCAAACACTGGGTATCATCTCACACTGTTCAGATGGATCAGAACAGAACCATGCTGAGACGTGGAGGCGCCATGTTTGGTCGGGACCGTAGCTGCCGCTTCGTGTGCCGGCGCTGCTCACCTCGTGAAGGGAGAACGCAGCGGTGTAAATCCCCTCCTTCACCATCCGCTCCACTCCCACCTCCGCGTGTTTGCGTTTTCCATAGAGCGTGCGTGAAAGGATCTCGTAAAGCTGTGAACAAAGAAGACACGAGGAAGGTGACCGGAGGGTCCGACATGTCCGAGCACGGCCGGCACTCAAGAAGGTCCACTCACAATCCGACTCCGCTGAGTGTTAGTGAAGTACGTGGCCTGACACTCACTGCCCAGAAACCTGCGGAAAAACACCAAAATCATTCACAATCCGCAGGAGATCGAGCGACACGTGAGGAGTCAGATACAGAGGGGACAAGAGATCCAGGATCTCAGGGAAGAAAAGTGTCTGATCCCCCCCCATAAAGGATGGAGTGAGTGCAGCTCTGGAGTATAATACAGGAGGTAACTCAGGATCAGTAATGTAATGTATGTACACAGTGACTGCACCAGCAGAATAGTGAGTGCAGCTCTGGAGTATAATACAGGAGGTAACTCAGGATCAGTAATGTAATGTATGTACACAGTGACTGCAGCAGCAGAATAGTGAGTGCAGCTCTGGAGTATAATACAGGAGGTAACTCAGGATCAGTAATGTAATGTATGTACACAGTGACTGCACCAGCAGAAGAGTGAGTGCAGCTCTGGAGTATAATACAGGAGGTAACTCAGGATCAGTAATGTATGTACACAGTGACTGCACCAGCAGAATAGTGAGTGCAGCTCTGGAGTATAATACAGGGGGTAACTCAGGATCAGTAATGTATGTACATAGTGTGAGGTATAAACCGGCTGTATTACAAAGGGCCGGTATGTTTTGCAGAAGCGTGGGTGCTCTGCAATGTGAAGCTGGCTGGGACCTGTGGTTCCACAGGATTGCATTACATGCAGAGCCATGGAAGGGTGTGTGATGCTGATTACACACTCCTTACCACCTGTGGGTGTGGCTCCAGGGGTTAAAGCAATCCTGTCTCTGAACCTGGGTGAAGTGTGTCTAGGGCAGTCTAGAGAGAGGCTAGCTCCAGACTTCCAGTGTGTTTGCTGGAGACGAGTGAGAGCAGAGCCGGGAGCTCTGGGTGTATCAGCCTGTGTGGAGGCTGATCACAAGGCTCTGATATTGAGTCTGAGGTGAGTGCAGCCAGGCCAGGGCTGTAGGGCCGAATCTCTCCTGGAGGAGAGACAGACAGGGGTCTGCAGAGGGCCCTGGGTGCTGGAAGGAACCTTGGCTAGAGTTGTGCGCTGGCAGGAGCCAGAGAGTGGGGAAGTTGCTAAACTTCCATTATGCACTTATTGTTTATGTGTGAGGGCAGTTTATGCTGAGTGTTTTTAATAAACTGCCAGAATTTCTATGAAGAGACTGTGTACGTGTGTTGCTGAAGCTACCTCACCCCGCTGCAAGCGAATGAAACCCCCACGTTGCAGGACGCAACGTTACAGCACCCACATAGCCTCCTATATTCAGTATGAGCCCCCACATAGCCTCCTATATTCAGTATGAGCCCCCACATAGCCTCCTATATTCAGTATGAGCCCCCACATAGCCTCCTATATTCAGTATGAGCCCCCACATAGCCTCCTATATTCAGTATGAGCCCCCACATAGCCTCCTATATTCAGTATGAGCCCCCACATAGCCTCCTATATTCAGTATGAGCCCCCACATAGCCTCCTATATTCAGTATGAGCCCCCACATAGCCTCCTATATTCAGTATGAGCCCCACATAGCCTCCTATATTCAGTGTGAGCCCCACATAGCCTCCTATATTCAGTATGAGCCCCACATAGCCTCCTATATACAGTATGAGCCCCACATAGCCTCCTATATACAGTATGAGCCCCACATAGCCTCCTATATTCAGTATGAGCCCCACATAGCCTCCTATATTCAGTATGAGCCCCACATAGCCTCCTATATACAGTATGAGCCCCACATAGCCTCCTATATTCAGTATGAGCACTGTGAGGTATCAACCGGCTGTATTACAAAGGGCCGGCATGTTTTGCAGAAGCGTGGGTGCTCTGCAATGTGAAGCTGGCTGGGACCTGTGGTTCCACAGGATTGCATTACATGCAGAGCCATGGGAGGGTGTGTGATGCTGATTACACACTCCTTACCACCTGTGGGTGTGGCTCCATGGGTTAAAGCAATCCTGTCTCTGAACCCAGAAAAAGTGTGTCTAGGGCAGTCTAGAGAGAGGCTAGCTCCAGACTTCCAGTGTGTGTGCTGGAGACGAGTGAGAGCAGAGCCGGGAGCTCTGGGTGTATCAGCCTGTGCGGAGGCTGATCACAGGGCTCTGATATTGAGTCTGAGGTGAGTGCAGCCAGGCCAGGACTGTAGGGCCGAATCTCTCCAGGAGGAGAGACAGACAGGGGTCTGCAGAGGGCCCTGGGTGCTGGAAGGAACCTTGGCTAGAGCTGTACGCTGGCAGGAGCCAGAGAGTGGGGAAGTTGCTAAACTTCCATTATGCACTTATTGTTTATGTGTGAGGGCAGTTTATGCTGAGTGTTTTTAATAAACTGCCAGAATTTCTATGAAGAGACTGTGTACGTGTGTTGCTGAAGCTACCTCACACCGCTGCAAGCGAATGAAACCCCCACGTTGCAGGGCGCAACGTTACAATAGTGACTGCACCAGCAGAATAGTGAGTGCAGCTCTGGAGGATAATACAGGAGGTAACTCAGGATCAGTAATGTAATGTATGTACACAGTGACTGCACCAGCAGAATAGTGAGTGCAGCTCTGGAGGATAATACAGGAGGTAACTCAGGATCAGTAATGTAATGTATGTACACAGTGACTGCGCCAGCAGAATAGTGAGCACAGCTCTGGAGTATCATCAGTAATGTGAGCAGTTGTGCACACAGTTCCTCGGGGGCGGGGTCTCACCTCTGGAGTTTGGATTTGCGGAATGCGCAGGTGTAATAGTCCAGGGGTTTGTTGGGGACGTGCTGGTACATGGGGTTGGGCAGGTGCAGCCTCTGGAGGAATCGGTCCGATGTGTTGCTGTCTGGATTCGGCTGTGCCTGATGAGGACAGAAAAGTGACTGAACAAGATGACAACCTCTGCACAAAGCCAGTCATTGGTGACAGTAGTTGTCAGCGCCCCTGGGTGGTGCAGCAGGCTCCTCCGCTCCTGGCTGGGGGACATGCAGGGTGATGATCTACAATGCTGGGCCCTGTTTCCCGTTTGTTATGGTCCTGACCTGTAGCGGGGCCCTCATACACAGCTCCTCCGCGTAGTACAGCAGCACATCCCAGGGGGCGCTAAGCTTCAGATAGTGCAGAGACCTCCGCTCGCTGAGCGTCTGCTCCTGTGCGGGGGGCGACACATTGTTACCACACATCACCAATATGAAGGAGGCGGTGACAAGCCGGGGACAGAGGACAGCGGGGCCTCACCTTCTCACACAGGAGGCCGGCCTTCAGCAGGTTGCGGTGGAAGCGTCTCCGGT
This sequence comes from Anomaloglossus baeobatrachus, assembly GCF_048569485.1. Classification (NCBI taxonomy): domain Eukaryota; kingdom Metazoa; phylum Chordata; class Amphibia; order Anura; family Aromobatidae; genus Anomaloglossus; species Anomaloglossus baeobatrachus. Next base: position 4,307,594 of record NC_134363.1, read on the forward strand.
GACTCTCAGAGGCGGCTCTGCCCTTCGCTCTTCCCCCTCGTCCTCGATGATCGGATCCTTTGCAGGATTTCTCCGTCTTCTGCCTCTTGGAAGAAAGTTTTTCCTCCCAAACCAGAATAAAGTCTGAAAAAAGCAACAAAACCGCAGCAAAAAGTAACGGCAACCGCAATATATATATATATATATATATATACACCCCAAAACTCAACTCCTGTACTATATATACACCCCAAACTCATCACCTATACTATATATACACCCCAAACTCATCACCTGTACTATATATACACCCCCAAAACTCAACTCCTGTACTATATATACACCCCAAACTCATCACCTATACTATATATACACCCCCAACTCATCCCCTGTACTATATATACACCCCAACTCATCCCCTATACTATATATACACCCCAAACTCATCACCTATACTATATATACACCCCAAACTCATCACCTGTACTATATATACACCCCAAACTCATCACCTGTACTATATATACACCCCAAACTCATCACCTATACTATATATACACCCCCAACTCATCCCCTGTACTATATATACACCCCAACTCATCCCCTATACTATATATACACCCCAAACTCATCACCTGTACTATATATACACCCCCAACTCATCACCTATACTAGATATACACCCAAAACTCAACATCTATACTATATATACACCCCCAACTCATCACCTATACGAAACTATAGCCGCAAGAAGGAGAAGTCATGGATGGATGGAAATCACCGGATGGAGATGTTACTGATCTGCAACGGACGGAAACATCATTTTCTCACCGGATTTCTTCAGTCTGGAGTCTTCGTCACATGCTGGGATCCCATCAACCTTGGCAGTTGGTCCACATGTCAACTGCAGGCTCCATGTTCCTCATACTACTGTGAGCTGCCTGTGTGGCCTAAGCCTGCTCCCATGGCTGCAGCGTCGCTAAAGAACCATTTGGATATTGGATGTTTTATGCTCCCTGCCTCATTAAATCTTCTTGGATTGTTCCTTGGTCTGGTGTCCCTTACTGCTCTGCCGCATACCCCGTCACAAACTGGTGGCAGCGGCGGGATCAGAGCTGAAAGAATGGAGGACAACGGCCCATTAACATCTGGAATCAGAACCTCAGGATACAGGAACTGGACTGTGGTGAGCCTACAAACAAAGGCCCGTGAATTAGGAGTCGGCTACAAAGGACTCTCCAAGGAGCAACTAATTGAGGCATTGGAAAATGCTTGCCTAAAAGATGGCACCGAGGAAGGATTTCCACAGCAAGGGGAGGAAAGACGGGAGCTGGAGGTAAATACCCAAAAAAGTCAATGGGTTGTGTGGTATGAGGAGGAGATGGCACTGCTTGGAGATGAGGCCACCATAGAAGATAAGAGGGAGGCCATTCGCAGAGCTCAAGAGAGGGCAGCATTGCTGGAGAGGAGGCTTGCTGTGGAAGCAGCTAGAGGCTCCAGACTGTAACCACAGCACCTACTATGGGGGAATTCTCCAGAGTGTCCCGCAAGGACTTTAAGCCACTTAATGAAGCTGCAGGCGACATTGAGGGCTACTTCCAGGACTTTGAGCATCAGTGCCGATTAATGGAAGTCCCAGAAAGAGAGCGAGTCAGACACCTGGTGGGCCTCTTGGAGGGTGGAGCTGCCGACGCCTATAGAGCTATGGACCCTCAGTGGAATTGTGAGTATGGGGAGATCAAACAGACTATTCTGGAATATTATGCCGAGACCCCAGATACTTATAGGACTCAGTTCCGTACATTAGCCTGTGATGGAGAAGTGTCTTTCAAGATGTTTGCCCACAGACTGAAACAAGTATGCCATCGCTGGCTGGAGGAGAGGGGGCCTTAACTTGGGAGACCTTCCTCCAGGTCATCCTGAAAGAACAGTTTTATGCCAAGTGCCCTACTGAGATCAGGGAATTGGTACGTGAGAGGAGACCAGAGACAGTGGAACAAGCTGCCGCTCTAGCTGATGAGGTGCTCACTATCAAACCTCAGTGGAAGAAGCTGCTAGCAGAGGGAGCAAAAATGACCAGCTCCCCAACTCCAGAGGTTCCTTGTCCTTCAGTGCCCAATATTCCTCAACCTCCTAGATCACCACCTCATGTGGATACCCGTGTGTATGTGCCTCCAGTTTTTTCTACCACATTTTCTGGAATGCGACGAGGAGAGAAAGTAGAAGAGCGAAGATGTTATAGCTGTGGGCATCCCGGACATCTGCGGGCCACATGCCCATCTATCCCGTGGAGTCATCCTCCAAATCGACAACCACCTCCAGCACCTTCACCTCCATATCAGTCACCAAGGTCTCCTACCTACTTCTCCAGAAGGCAAACTGGAAGGAGTGAGACGCAGCACAGATGTTATCGATGTGGGCAGCCTGGTCATCTGCAAGCTCACTGTCCAGGTGTTCAGAGGCAGAAAAGCTGCAGACCACCTTTGCCTGTCCATTATCTACAGACACCGTCAGCAGGAGAAGAGCTGGATTCTGGCCCTGATGATTTGCCAAGTGACCCTGATATGTTGACTTCCCTTCCAGGAGTCTATGGAGTGCGAGCCACAGCCGCCCGTTCTTATGATCTTCGGCATAAACATCTACAGGAGGTCGTGCTGGTGGCCAAAACGTTGTTGGCTTTCGTGACACTGGGGCTTTTCTCACCATCGCAGATCCCCGAGTAATTCAACCAGAAGCAATTCAAAAGGGACCAGGAATTGCCATTGAATTGGCTGGAGGTACTCAGAGATACATTCCAAGAGCGAGTGTGACCCTGGATTATGGCTTTGGGGCAAAACAATGCATAATCGGTGTGATGAGCGGCCTTCCTGCAGACATTCTCCTAGGCAATGACGTGGGAGATATACAATGCCGATTTGTGGGTGCAGGAAGCAGAGTTTAAGTGAAGGAGGATACAAAAACCCTACATCTTCACCATACAATATAGAAGAGGGAGCCCTGAGTCAGGTCCGCCATGTTTATGTGCACTTGACAAGCAACCTGTTGAGGTCACTAGTCCGTGCACAAATTGAGGGGGGAAGGGGTTGTAACATTATATCCCCCCAGCCTGTACCATATTTTAATCAGGCTTCAGCAGTAGCTATTGTCCTTGATTTGGTGGGGGTTGCATATACATTGTTCTCCTCTGCAGGGGGCTTCCCTGATACACAATCTCTGGAGCCTGTGTCTAGGAACTTCTTTCTAACTAGGAGCTACAAGTAGCAAATGTTAAGAGGGTGGATGTAAGGAGAGGTGGGAGATTCAGCCACATGCTTTTTAGTTTAGTTATGCTTTGTTGGGTGAAGGGCGAGGACCTGTGCTGAGGCCAGCTCCTCTTGGCCCGTACATGGACGATTGGACATTGAGGATCAGCTGCCTCGCTGCTGGATTTAGGGAACGCATCTGAGGACTGTTGCATTCTCCTTGGCGTCGGATTGCCCCAGATCTGTTTCCTTTGTGTGGACTCTAAAGAACCATTTGGATATTGGATGGTTTATGCTCCCTGCCTCATTAAATCTTCTTGGATTGTTCATCGATCTGGTGTCCTTCACTGCTCTGTCACATACCCCGTCACACATAGGAGCTGCTGGCAGCGGATCCTGATGATTTGTACATTCAGCAGCAGAATCTTCATCAGACGACCATTAATAATCTCAGTGATCGCAGCCGAGGCCGGAGGTGGCGGGATTTCTGCATGAGGCTCAGACTCCAGACTGGAGGAATCCAGAATAAGGAATAACGTTTGGAACACCATTCTAAGTCTGAACTGGGTGCAAAAACCTAAAAAAACATCACTATGGGGAGATAAGGTATGCACACCAGTGACTATGGAAGGGGAATACATGGAATAGCAGAAACTGCTGTGTGAATACTGACTTGAAAAATCCAATAGCTATATGTAAGAGTGAAAATGTGAAAAATGGAATCTGCATTACTGCCATGAACAGTTTCTGCTATTTCATGTATTCCCCTTAGGCTAGGTTCGCACACTGCGTCTTTTTGACGCTGCGTTTTTGTGCGTTTTTGGCCGCTAAAAACGCACAAAAACGCACCTGCGTCGAAAAAACGTGGGTGCATTTTTGCCGCGATTTGGTGCGTTTTTGGCTGCGTTTTGCTGCGTTTTTGATCTCTGCGTTTTGCTGCGTTTTTCCAATGCATTGCATGGGGGGAAAACGCAGAAAAACGCAGGAAAGAACTGACATGTCCATTTTTTTTTTTAACTCAAAAACGCAGGTAAAAAAAAACAGATGTGTGCGGACAGCAAAAATGAAAACTCATAGACTTTGCTGGGGAAGCAAAGTCCTGCAGTTTTGAGGCCAAAAACGCACCCGAAAAACGCGCAAAAACGCCGCGAAAAACGCACTGTGCGAACATAGCCTTACATAGTCACTGGTGTGCATACCTTATCTCCCCATGGAGGAATCCAGAGGCTGTGATAATTTAGTTTTCATTTCAGGATCATTTACATATCATTACCCTGTCTATCCAAGTGGTGATTTTCATCATTTATCCACTTTTACTTCTTGGAATTGTGGCTTTGATGTTGAGGAGTGTGTGTGCATTATACTAGCTCTGCTGCACTGTGCTAGCTCTGCTGTGCTATTTTACTTCTGCTGTACTGTACTGTGTCAGCTCTGCTGCTCTCTGCTGTGCCGTCAGCTCTGCTGCACTCTGCTGTGCCGTGTCAGCTCTGCTGTACTCTGCTGTGCCGTGTCAGCTCTGCTGTACTCTGCTGTGCCGTGTCAGCTCTGCTGTACTCTGCTGTGCCGTGTCAGCTCTGCTGTACTCTGCTGTGCCGTGTCAGCTCTGCTGTACTCTGCTGTGCCGTGTCAGCTCTGCTGTACTCTGCTGTGCCGTGTCAGCTCTGCTATACTCTGCTGTGCCGTGTCAGCTCTGGTGTGCCGTGTTAACTCACTTCTCCTGTCCTGTATACTGGGTGTAATCCTCAGTATCTGTATTATTCTGTATATATACACTGCACAGTACCACTTCTCCTGTCCTGTATACTGGGTGTAATCCTCAGTATCTGTATTATTCTGTATATATACACTGCACAGTACCACTTCTCCTGTCCTGTATACTGGCTGTAATCCTCAGTACCTGTATTATTCTGTATATATACACTGCACAGTACCACTTCTCCTGTCCTGTATACTGGGTGTAATCCTCAGTATCTGTATTATCCTGTATATATACACTGCACAGCACCACTTCTCCTGTCCTGTATACTGGGTGTAATCCTCAGTATCTGTATTATTCTGTATATATACACTGCACAGTACCACTTCTCCTGTCCTGTATACTGGCTGTAATCCTCAGTACCTGTATTATTCTGTATATATACACTGCACAGTACCACTTCTCCTGTCCTGTATACTGGGTGTAATCCTCAGTATCTGTATTATCCTGTATATATACACTGCACAGTGCCACTCCTCCTGTCCTGTATACTGGGTGTAATCCTCAGTATGTGTATTATTCTGTATATATACACTGCACAGTGCCACTTCTCCTGTCCTGTATACTGGGTGTAATCCTCAGTACCTGTATTATTCTGTATATATACACTGCACAGTACCACTTCTCCTGTCCTGTATACTGGGTGTAATCCTCAGTACCTGTATTATTCTGTATATATACACTGCACAGTACCACTTCTCCTGTCCTGTATACTGGGTGTAATCCTCAGTTCCTGTATTATTCTGTATATATACACTGCACAGTACCACTTCTCCTGTCCTGTATACTGGCTGTAATCCTCAGTACCTGTATTATTCTGTATATATACACTGCACAGTGCCACTCCTCCTGTCCTGTATACTGGGTGTAATCCTCAGTACCTGTATTATTCTGTATATATACACTGCACAGTACCACTTCTCCTGTCCTGTATACTGGGTGTAATCCTCAGTTCCTGTATTATTCTGTATATATACACTGCACAGTGCCACTCCTCCTGTCCTGTATACTGGGTGTAATCCTCAGTACCTGTATTATTCTGTATATATACACTGCACAGTACCACTTCTCCTGTCCTGTATACTGGGTGTAATCCTCAGTTCCTGTATTATTCTGTATATATACACTGCACAGTACCACTTCTCCTGTCCTGTATACTGGCTGTAATCCTCAGTACCTGTATTATTCTGTATATATACACTGCACAGTACCACTTCTCCTGTCCTGTATACTGGGTGTAATCCTCAGTATCTGTATTATTCTGTATATATACACTGCACAGCACCACTTCTCCTGTCCTGTATACTGGGTGTAATCCTCAGTATGTGTATTATTCTGTATATATACACTGCACAGTGCCACTTCTCCTGTCCTGTATACTGGGTGTAATCCTCAGTATCTGTATTATTCTGTATATATACACTGCACAGTACCACTCCTCCTGTCCTGTATACTGGGTGTAATCCTCAGTATCTGTATTATTCTGTATATTGTGAGACTGTGACCGGGGTTATCTATGACGGCCAGTATGTCTCGCCCCGGTTGTGCTCACTCCATGATAGAAAGTAAATCCACTCTAGGGTTAATGCTGTTTCCCTACAGGCTGAAGGAAGGGTTAAATGGAAACAGGAACAAGGGCAGGTGTGCCGGGTGTGGGGGAGTGAACAGAACTCCCTGAGTTTCTCTGCTGGAGAGGCACATGTATATTGTTGTGGACTTTTGTTTGGACATTAAAACCGTGTGCTGTGAACCTTAATGCCTGGATCCCGTGTCTTCTGCTGCGCAGCCGACCGTGCTACCTCACATATGGTGGAGAATGCGGGCATGACAGCCGGTGAGGTGTAGCATCCATCCCTGGTGACCCAGTAGCACATGTCCTGGATTTGAGCAGCTATACTACAGCCCAAACCCGGCGACGCCATGGAGGACATACTAAGGCAGCAGCAACAGACTAATGCACAGCTACAAGAGGCTAATGCACAGCAGCAACAGACCAATGCACACCTGCTCCGGGCGTTGGAACGTCAGCAGCAATCCTTGCAAATGCAGGAAAAAAGGCACCAAGAACAGATGGTTCTCCTGGCCAAGTCGATCCGTGCCGGACCGGCAGCAACAACCCCGGGACCGGGTGACGACGGCAGCGTCCGGAAAGCGGTGAGACAAGCGTTTCAAAAGATGACCCCGGGGGATGATGTGGAAGCGTTCCTGGCGGTGTTTGAGCGGGTGGCCGAGCGGGAAAAGCTGCCGACCCCCCAGTGGGCTGAGGTATTGTCGCCCTATCTGACGGGGGAACCCCAAAAAGCGTACCTGGACCTCTGTACCGAGGATGCCATTGACTATGTGACCCTGAAAGCCGAAATACTGGCTCGGTTGGGGGTGAATACCTATGTACGGGCTCAGCGGGTAAATCAGTGGTTCTGTGAGGAAGTCAAACCCGTACGCTCCCAGGCCTATGACTTGTTGCATCTTGTAAAAAAGTGGTTGCAGCCTGACACTCTGAGCCCGGCGCAAATGGTGGAAAGGGTAGTGGTGGATCGTTTTGTGCGCACTTTACCCGTCACCGTTCAACGGTGGGTAGGACAGGGTGACCCGAGTACCCTGGACCAATTAGTGTCCCTGGTAGAGCGGCATGTGGCTACGCAGGACTTGATACGGGACACTGAGACTTTGCGTACCGCCCGTCGGTCCGGCCCCTCCAAGCCTAGGGCCAAGGACCCACCGCTGACAACGGTGCAGGAGTCCCCTACCGTCCCGTCTGAGGCCGCGGCCGCCATTCCTGAGGTCCGGAAGGTTCTGTACCCTAAACGACAACCCGTCAAGGGGGTTTCCGTCCCCATTAGATGTTGGCGGTGACAGCGGGTGGGACATATGGAAGCCCAGTGTCCACTCACCACGGAGCCCATGGATTGTGGGGTTACCCGGCGGGGTTCAATGTATGCTCAGGTGGTGTGTACCGCTGACCTGGTCTCCCCAGAGACGGAGCCCCACTTGTGCCAAATACAGGTGAATGGATGTCCGGTTACAGGATTGTTGGATTCCGGAAGCTTAGTGACCCTTGTGCGATCCACCTTGAGGGCTAAAGTAAAGGCCACAGGACGTACCGTGGAGGTGGTTTGCATACATGGGGACCGCCGAGACTATCCCACGGGGATTGTCACCATCACAGCACCTTGCGGTCAGGTGCAACATGAGGTGGGACTTCTTAACACTCTTCCTTATGACGTGATCCTAGGAAGGGATCTGCCCTATTTTTGGACTTTATGGAGGGGACCCCCTAAGTCCCCTCAGATATTGGTCAGTCCGGGACCTGAGCCCTACAATCCTGAATCCGGGACGCCTGCCGTAGGGGTCCCCATGATAGGGACAGAGTGTGAACCCGATAGGTCACCCCTAGAGGTATTAGCAGGAGAGGCTGAGATGGTCGAGCCCATCCCGGAGTTGGAGGCGTCCCCGGATACGTTTGGGACAGCCCAACTTCAGGACCCTACGTTAATACATGCCCGGAGTCGGGTGACAGTAGTTGACGGGGTGGCACAGCTACCCGGTGCCCAGGTAAGGTACCCCCATTTCGCTCTTAAGCAAGATTTACTCTACCGGGTAGATGAAATACGGGGCGTGGGGGTAGAACAGTTGGTGGTGCCCCAGCCGTATCGCCGGCGGGTCCTCGACTTGGCTCATAAACACCTGATGAGTGGTCACCTAGGGGTCAAGAAAACGCAGGAGCGAATATTGCAAAGGTTCTATTGGCCCGGGGTCTTTGGGGAGGTAAAACGGTTCTGCGAAACCTGCCCGGAGTGTCAGCTTACCGCACCCCTGACCCATTTTCGCAGTCCGTTGGTACCGTTACCCATTATAGAAGTCCCTTTTGAACGGATAGGGATGGATCTGGTGGGGCCCCTCGTAAAGTCCGCTCGAGGGCACCAACACATCCTAGTGATCGTTGACTATGCCACCCGGTATCCCGAGGCGATACCTCTCAGACATACTGCAGCAAAGCTTATAGCTCGGGAGTTGTTTGCTGTGTTCTGCCGGGTGGGGTTGCCCAATCAGATCCTTACGGATCAGGGGACCCCATTCATGTCTAAAGTGACCAAAGAGCTATGCCGGCTACTCCAGATCAAGCAGTTGCGTACGTCTGTGTATCATCCTCAAACGGACGGTTTAGTCGAGCGTTTCAATAAAACCCTGAAAACCATGCTCAAAAGGGTGATTTCAAAAGACGGGAAAGACTGGGATATGATGCTTCCCTATTTGATGTTTGCCATACGAGAGGTGCCACAGGCATCCACGGGGTTTTCGCCTTTTGAATTGTTATACGGGCGACATCCCCGGGGATTGTTGGACCTGGCAAAGGAAACATGGGAACAAGAGCCCACCCCCCATAAAAGTGTGATCGAACACATTTTGGGTATGCAGAACCGCATAAGCGCGGTCATGCCAATTGTGAAGGAGCATTTACAGGAGGCTCAGGCCGCGCAAAGCGGCCGCTACAATAGACAAGCCACCGTGCGGACCTTTAAACCCGGGGATCGGGTGTTGGTATTGATCCCCACGGTGGAGAGTAAATTCCTGGCTCAGTGGCAAGGCCCCTACGAGATAAAGGAAAGAGTCGGGGTGGTTAACTATAAAGTATTGCAGCCCGGTAGGCGGAAACCTGAACAAATATACCATGTCAACCTATTAAAACCTTGGCAGGAACGGGAAAGCCTGATGGCTGTTTTTTCCCCATCTCCCTCCTCTTCGGGTCGTTCAACCCCGGCTCCAGCGACCTCCGGAGAGGACGAACCGGAAGTAAGGATTGGAGAAGCCCTCACCAAGACTCAGAGGCGAGAGGCCAGACGGTTGGTTCAGCAGAACCCCGATGTCTTCTCCGAGCTGCCCGGTAGGACCAGTCTGATACGACATGATATTGTCACCGAGCCCCACCTGAAGGTACGCCTGAAGTCATACCGAGTACCGGAGGCTCGACGACAAGCCATATCAGAGGAAGTGAAGACAATGCTACGCCTGGGGGTCATCGAAAAATCCCGGAGTGAATGGGCTAGTCCGATTGTCCTAATACCAAAACCCGATGGCTCCTTAAAGGGAACCTGTCAGCAGAAATGTCCCCTAAAACCTAACAGATTCCCCCTCTGCAGCTCCTGGGCTGCATTCTAGAAAGGTCCCTGTTATGATTGTGCCCACTTTCTGACCGAAAAAAAGTGTTTATAAAGTTGTACCTTTTTGGCTTCTGATTCTGTAAATCTGTCACGGGGGCGGGCTGCCTGATGGCCGTTATTCTGCCCCCTGGTCCTGTATGCCGCCCCCATCGCTGATTTCAATACTTCTGGACGCCGCCCACTGCTCCAGCCATCCCCGCGCATGCCCAGTGCCCATCTCTCGGGGATGAGCACTGTGCCCAGCGTCACCGCTGGTGACGTGCACGCAGGGTTAAGATTATGGGCGGTGCTGTGATGTTTATTCCTAAGCAACCGCCCATAATCGCGGGACCGCGCTTTCCCCCTCGGCCTGCTTCTGCTTCCTGCCTCGGGGCAAGATGGGAAGGAGGCGAAGTGAGGTCAGCAGCAGCGCGCTTGCGCAGAAAGAAGCAGACCGAGGGGGAAAGCGCGGTCCCGCGATTATGGGCGGTTGCTTAGGAATAAACATCACAGCACCGCCCATAATCTTAACCCTGCGTGCACGTCACCAGCGGTGACGCTGGGCACAGTGCTCATCCCCGAGAGATGGGCACTGGGCATGCGCGGGGATGGCTGGAGCAGTGGGCGGCGTCCAGAAGTATTGAAATCAGCGATGGGGGCGGCATACAGGACCAGGGGGCAGAATAACGGCCATCAGGCTGCCCGCCCCCGTGACAGATTTACAGAATCAGAAGCCAAAAAGGTACAACTTTATAAACACTTTTTTTCGGTCAGAAAGTGGGCACAATCATAACAGGGACCTTTATAGAATGCAGCCCAGGAGCTGCAGAGGGGGAATCTGTTAGGTTTTAGGGGACATTTCTGCTGACAGGTTCCCTTTAAGGTTCTGCAATGACTTTAGGAGATTGAACGAAATATCCAAGTTTGATCTCTACCCCATGCCCCGGGTGGATGAGCTGATTGATAGGCTGGGACAGGCGCGATATTTTACCACGCTCGACCTGACCAAGGGGTACTGGCAGGTGCCACTGACGGAGTCCGCCAAGGAGAAAACCGCTTTTGTTACGCCAGAGGGTCTCTTCCACTATGTTGTCTTGCCTTTTGGGTTACATGGCGCTCCGGCCACGTTCCAGAGGTTGATGGACTTAGTGCTGGAACCCCACCAGGCGTATGCATCAGCGTACCTTGATGACATCATTATTTACAGCTCCGATTGGCAGACCCACTTGGAACAGGTACAAGCGGTGGTGGACGCGCTTCGAACAGCCGGATTGACAGCCAATCCCAAGAAATGTGCATTGGGACTCATGGAAGCCCGCTACTTGGGCTACGTGATAGGCCAAGGAGTGATTAAGCCCCAAATTAACAAGGTTGACACGATCCAGAAGTGGCCTAGACCCCTGACCACGAAGCAGGTTAGGGCCTTCCTGGGTATCGTGGGGTACTACAGGAGGTTTGTAAAAGATTTTGCGGGACTATCAGCCCCCTTGACGGACCTTCTCAAAGACAAGAAGTCCGTCATGGTGCGCTGGACTCCGCAGGCCGAGGACTCCTTCCGGGCCCTGAAGGGGGTCCTGTGCGGACAGCCCGTTCTTGTAAACCCTGATTTCCGGAAGGAGTTCATAGTACAGACTGACGCCTCGGAGGTCGGCCTGGGGGCAGCGCTGTCTCAGGTGGTTCAGGGGGAGGAACACCCCGTCACCTTCTTAAGTAGGAAGCTCACCCCTCCCGAGCGGAATTATAGCGTAGTGGAGAAGGAGTGCCTGGCGATCAAGTGGGCCTTGGAGTCCCTACGCTATTACCTGCTGGGACGGCAGTTTCGCTTGGTGACGGATCACTCTCCGCTGGTCTGGATGAGGTCCGCCAAGGAACGGAATGCCCGGGTTACCCGGTGGTTCCTTTCTCTGCAGAACTTCTGGTTTACGGTTGAACACCGGGCCGGTAGGTTGCAGGGCAACGCCGATGCCTTGTCCCGCGGCCCGTGTTTGATGGCGGGAGTTCAACCCCACACGCTTGAACTGAGGGGGGGTATGTGAGACTGTGACCGGGGTTATCTATGACGGCCGGTATGTCTCGCCCCGGTTGTGCTCACTCCTTGATAGAAAGTAAATCCACTCTAGGGTTAATGCTGTTTCCCTACAGGCTGAAGGAAGGGTTAAATGGAAACAGGAACAAGGGCAGGTGTGCCGGGTGTGAGGGAGTGATCACAACTCCCTGAGCTCTCTGCTGGAGAGGCACATGTATATTGTTGTGGACTTTTGTTTGGACATTAAACCGTGTGCTGTGAACCTTAATGCCTGGATCCCGTGTCTTCTGCTGCGCAGCCGACCGTGCTACCTCACAATATATACACTGCACAGTACCACTTCTCCTGTCCTGTATACTGGGTGTAATCCTCAGTATCTGTATTATTCTGTATATATACACTGCACAGTACCACTCCTCCTGTCCTGTATACTGGGTGTAATCCTCAGTGTCTGTATTATTCTGTGTATATATACACTGCACAGTACCACTTCTCCTGTCCTGCATACTGGGTGTAATCCTCAGTGTCTGTATTATTTTGTATATATACACTGCACAGTACCACTCCTCCTGTCCTGTATACTGGGTCTACTCCTCAGAATCTGTATTATTCTGTATATATACACTGCACAGTACCACTTCTCCTGTCCTGTATACTGGGTGTACTCCTCAGTATCTGTATTATTCTGTGTATATATACACTGCACAGTACCACTTCTCCTGTCCTGTATACTGGGTGTAATCCTCAGTATCTGTATTATTCTGTATATATACACTGCACAGTACCACTTCTCCTGTCCTGTATACTGGGTGTAATCCTCAGTATCTGTATTATTCTGTATATATACACTGCACAGTACCACTTCTCCTGTCCTGTATACTGGGTGTAATCCTCAGTATCTGTATTATTCTGTATATATACACTGCACAGTACCACTTCTCCTGTCCTGTATACTGGGTGTAATCCTCAGTATCTGTATTATTCTGTATATATACACTGCACAGTACCACTTCTCCTGTCCTGTATACTGGGTGTAATCCTCAGTATCTGTATTATTCTGTATATATGCACTGCACAGTACCACTTCTCCTGTCCTGTATACTGTGTGTAATCCTCAGTATCTGTATTATTCTGTATATATACACTGCACAGTACCACTTCTCCTGTCCTGTATACTGGGTGTAATCCTCAGTATCTGTATTATTCTGTATATACACACTGCACAGTACCACTTCTCCTGTCCTGTATACTGGGTGTAATCCTCAGTATCTGTATTATTCTGTATATATACACTGCACAGTACCACTTCTGGGGTTCTGGATCCAGGAGATCTGTTGCTCTCTTACCAATCGGTGTTTTCCCATCTTTGAAGCAGTTCCTGCGGTGCTGCGCTCGGTAATACTCTGTACATGGGATGTATATTGGATCTTCATCATCATCATCTTCCTCTCCGTACTGCGCAGAAGACCGTTGTGATACATTGTATCCAGTACATAGACTCGGGCAGTTGCGCTCACATTTCACCCATGGTCTGTATATACTTATATACTCACATATCCGCCGCCTCCGTTATTTGCGGGTCCTGGGGATTCGCCGAGTATTTCTCCTCCCTCTGTCTCCAGATCAACCAGCGAGCTGGTGTCAAGATCTGACCAGTCCGAAAGCTTCCGCCGAAACATGGCCGTCACCCTGCTACCTGCCCAGGATATGGAGGCTGGCGGAACGGGAAGGGGAGAGAGATAAGGATGAGCCCCATATACTGTACATATACTGCTGTGAGGAGGGGTCCTGTGAGGAGGGGCCCTGTGAGGAGGGGTCCTGTGAGGAGGGGTCCTGTGACCTGGGCTGTGAGGAGGGGCCCTGTGAGGAGGGGCCCTGTGAGGAGGGGTCCTGTGACCTGGGCTGTGAGGAGGGGTCCTGTGAACGGGGCTGTGAGGAGGGGCCCTGTGACCTGGGCTGGGAGGAGGGGCCCTGTGACCTGGGCTGTGAGGAGGGGCCCTGTGACCTGGGCTGTGAGGAGGGGTCCTGTGACCTGGGCTGTGAGGAGGGGTCCTGTGACCAGGGCTGTGAGGAGGGGTCCTGTGAGGAGGGGTCCTGTGACCTGGGCTGTGAGGAGGGGCCCTGTGACCTGGGCTGTGAGGAGGGGTCCTGTGACCTGGGCTGTGAGGAGGGGTCCTGTGACCTGGGCTGTGAGGAGGGGCCCTGTGACCTGGGCTGTGAGGAGGGGTCCTGTGACCTGGGCTGTGAGGAGGGGTCCTGTGACCTGGGCTGTGAGGAGGGGTCCTGTGACCTGGGCTGTGAGGAGGGGCCTTGTGACCAGGGCTGTGAGGAGGGGCCCTGTGACCTGGGCTGTGAGGAGGGGTCCTGTGACCTGGGCTGTGAGGAGGGGCCTTGTGACCAGGGCTGTGAGGAGGGGCCCTGTGACCTGGGCTGTGAGGAGGGGCCCTGTGACCTGGGCTGTGAGGAGGGGTCCTGTGACCTGGGCTGTGAGGAGGGGTCCTGTGACCTGGGCTGTGAGGAGGGGTCCTGTGACCTGGGCTGTGAGGAGGGGCCTTGTGACCAGGGCTGTGAGGAGGGGCCCTGTGACCTGGGCTGTGAGGAGGGGCCCTGTGACCTGGGCTGTGAGGAGAGGCCCTGTGACCTGGGCTGTGAGGAGAGGCCCTGTGACCTGGGCTGTGAGGAGGGGCCTTGTGAGGAGGGGTCCTGTGACCTGGGCTGTGAGGAGAGGTCCTGTGACCTGGGCTGTGAGGAGGGGCCCTGTGACCTGGGCTGTGAGGAGGGGCCCTGTGACCTGGGCTGTGAGGAGGGGCCCTGTGACCTGGGCTGTGAGGAGGGGCCCTGTGACCTGGGCTGTGAGGAGAGGCCCTGTGACCTGGGCTGTGAGGAGGGGCCCTGTGACCTGGGCTGTGAGGAGGGGCCCTGTGACCTGGGCTGTGAGGAGGGGCCCTGTGACCTGGGCTGTGAGGAGAGGCCCTGTGACCTGGGCTGTGAGGAGAGGCCCTGTGACCTGGGCTGTGAGGAGGGGCCTTGTGAGGAGGGGTCCTGTGACCTGGGCTGTGAGGAGGGGCTCTGTGACCTGGGCTGTGAGGAGAGGCCCTGTGACCTGGGCTGTGAGGAGGGGTCCTGTGACCTGGGCTGTGAGGAGGGGCTCTGTGACCTGGGCTGTGAGGAGGGGTCCTGTGAACGGGGCTGTGAGGAGGGGCCCTGTGACCTGGGCTGGGAGGAGGGGCCCTGTGACCTGGGCTGTGAGGAGGGGCCCTGTGACCTGGGCTGTGAGGAGGGGTCCTGTGACCTGGGCTGTGAGGAGGGGTCCTGTGACCAGGGCTGTGAGGAGGGGTCCTGTGAGGAGGGGTCCTGTGACCTGGGCTGTGAGGAGGGGCCCTGTGACCTGGGCTGTGAGGAGGGGTCCTGTGACCTGGGCTGTGAGGAGGGGTCCTGTGACCTGGGCTGTGAGGAGGGGCCCTGTGAGGAGGGGTCCTGTGACCTGGGCTGTGAGGAGGGGCCTTGTGACCAGGGCTGTGAGGAGGGGCCCTGTGACCTGGGCTGTGAGGAGGGGCCCTGTGACCTGGGCTGTGAGGAGAGGCCCTGTGACCTGGGCTGTGAGGAGAGGCCCTGTGACCTGGGCTGTGAGGAGGGGCCTTGTGAGGAGGGGTCCTGTGACCTGGGCTGTGAGGAGAGGTCCTGTGACCTGGGCTGTGAGGAGGGGCCCTGTGACCTGGGCTGTGAGGAGGGGCCCTGTGACCTGGGCTGTGAGGAGGGGCCCTGTGACCTGGGCTGTGAGGAGGGGCCCTGTGACCTGGGCTGTGAGGAGGGGCCCTGTGACCTGGGCTGTGAGGAGAGGCCCTGTGACCTGGGCTGTGAGGAGGGGCCCTGTGACCTGGGCTGTGAGGAGGGGCCTTGTGAGGAGGGGTCCTGTGACCCCTGGGCTGTGAGGAGGGGCCCTGTGACCTGGGCTGTGAGGAGGGGCCCTGTGACCTGGGCTGTGAGGAGAGGCCCTGTGACCTGGGCTGTGAGGAGGGGCCCTGTGACCTGGGCTGTGAGGAGGGGCCCTGTGACCTGGGCTGTGAGGAGAGGCCCTGTGACCTGGGCTGTGAGGAGGGGCCCTGTGACCTGGGCTGTGAGGAGAGGCCCTGTGACCTGGGCTGTGAGGAGAGGCCCTGTGACCTGGGCTGTGAGGAGGGGCCTTGTGAGGAGGGGTCCTGTGACCCCTGGGCTGTGAGGAGGGGTCCTGTGACCTGGGTTGTGAGGAGGGGTCCTGTGACCTGGGCTGTGAGGAGGGGTCCTGTGACCTGGGCTGTGAGGAGGGGTCCTGTGACCTGGGTTGTGAGGAGGGGCCCTGTGACCTGGGCTGTGAGGAGGGGCCTTGTGAGGAGGGGTCCTGTGACCTGGGCTGTGAGGAGGGGCCCTGTGACCTGGGCTGTGAGGAGGGGCCCTGTGACCTGGGCTGTGAGGAGGGGTCCTGTGACCGGGGCTGTGAGGAGGGGCCCTGTGACCGGGGCTGTGAGGAGGGGCCCTGTGAGGAGGGGTCCTGTGACCGGGGCTGTGAGGAGGGGCCCTGTGACCGGGGCTGTGAGGAGGGGCCCTGTGACCGGGGCTGTGAGGAGGGGCCCTGTGACCGGGGCTGTGAGGAGGGGCCCTGTGAGGAGGGGTCCTGTGACCTGGGCTGTGAGGAGGGGTCCTGTGACCTGGGCTGTGAGGAGGGGCCCTGTGACCTGGGTTGTGAGGAGGGGTCCTGTGACCGGGGCTGTGAGGAGGGGTCCTGTGACCTGGGCTGTGAGGAGGGGTCCTGTGACCTGGGCTGTGAGGAGGGGCCCTGTGACCTGGGTTGTGAGGAGGGGCCCTGTGACCTAGGCTGTGAGGAGGGGTCCTGTGACCGGGGCTGTGAGGAGGGGTCCTGTGACCTGGGCTGTGAGGAGGGGTCCTGTGACCGGGGCTGTGAGGAGGGGTCCTGTGACCTGGGCTGTGAGGAGGGGTCCTGTGACCTGGGCTGTGAGGAGGGGTCCTGTGACCTGGGCTGTGAGGAGGGGTCCTGTGACCTGGGCTGTGAGGAGAGGTCCTGTGACCTGGGCTGTGAGGAGGGGCCCTGTGACCTGGGCTGTGAGGAGGGGCCCTGTGACCTGGGCTGTGAGGAGGGGCCCTGTGACCTGGGCTGTGAGGAGGGGCCCTGTGACCTGGGTTGTGAGGAGGGGTCCTGTGACCTGGGCTGTGAGGAGGGGCCCTGTGACCTGGGCTGTGAGGAGGGGTCCTGTGACCGGGGCTGAGGAGGGGTCCTGTGACCGGGGCTGAGGAGGGGTCCTGTGACCGGGGCTGAGGAGGGGTCCTGTGAACGGGGCTGTGAGGAGGGGCCCTGTGACCGGGGCTGTGAGGAGGGGCCCTGTGAGGAGGGGTCCTGTGACCTGGGCTGTGAGGAGGGGTCCTGTGACCTGGGCTGTGAGGAGGGGCCCTGTGACCTGGGTTGTGAGGAGGGGCCCTGTGACCTGGGTTGTGAGGAGGGGCCCTGTGACCTGGGTTGTGAGGAGGGGCCCTGTGACCTGGGCTGTGAGGAGGGGTCCTGTGACTGGGGGCTGTGAGGAGGGGCCCTGTGACCGGGGCTGTGAGGAGGGGCCCTGTGACCGGGGCTGTGAGGAGGGGCCCTGTGACCGGGGCTGTGAGGAGGGGCCCTGTGACCGGGGCTGTGAGGAGGGGTCCTGTGAAGAGGGGTCCTGTGACTGGGGGCTGTGAGGAGGGGTCCTGTGACCTGGGCTGTGAGGAGGGGCCCTGTGACCTGGGCTGTGAGGAGGGGTCCTGTGACCGGGGCTGAGGAGGGGTCCTGTGACCGGGGCTGAGGAGGGGCCCTGTGACCTGGGCTGTGAGGAGGGGCCCTGTGACCGGGGCTGTGAGGAGGGGCCCTGTGACCGGGGCTGTGAGGAGGGGTCCTGTGAAGAGGGGTCCTGTGACTGGGGGCTGTGAGGAGGGGTCCTGTGACCTGGGCTGAGGAGGGGTCCTGTGAAGAGGGGTCCTGTGACTGGGGGCTGTGAGGAGGGGTCCTGTGACCAGCACCACAACTAGTACATGCAGGGTGAGGGGAGACAGTGACCCCAGGGTTGATGGTTATAGGTACCGCAGGGTGTGAGGAGGGCTCCGGCGTCCTCTCACCTGAGCTCCGGCATTGATGGGAGTGAGATGCGCAGCGCTGTCTCCAGGGAGAGAAGAGGAGGAGGAGAGATCAGTGCAGAGACTGCGAGGCCATTACCTCCTCCCCGCACCACAGAGGATGCTGAGCTACACACATCACATGTACCACAGTGCCCACACCATCACATACACACTGCATCTAATCCTCTCCTGTGTGATACTGTCTGCTGAGCTGTGGATCTAATCCTCTCCTGTGTGATACTGTCTGCTGAGCCGTGTATCTAATCCTACCCTGTGTGATACTGTCTTCTGAGCCGTGTATCTAATTCTATCCTGTGTGATACTGTCTGCTGAGCCGTGTATCTAATCCTACCCTGTGTGATACTGTCTGCTGAGCTGTGTATCTAATCCTCTCCTGTGTGATACTGTC